>NW_026913198.1:0-285000 GCF_034315485.1 Pezoporus occidentalis
CCGGGGTGCGCTCCTCCCGGGCAGGCCTGAGGATCCTGCAGCCGCCCCAGCGTTTCTCAAGGCTCCCGTGGGAGCGGGCAGCTGGAGAATGCGCTTATCTACAGCAGCCGTGTTAGCAGAGCGCTGTTATCGACAGCGGTCCCTAGAAAAGGTGTTCTTGGAAGGCTGGGTTGCTGGGATATGTGCCTTAAATAGATCGTTCATGTGATCAAGATCCCGGGAAGCCCCTGGGTTCCCTCGATGGTTGCCCTAGGACATTTTTTTTTCATTCCATAACCCTGAAAAGTGACTTTTGTAAATGAGACACGGTCTTGTGCTCTAAGATGTCCTTTTCATTCCAGATTATTTTTTTCCAGTTCACGAGTGAGAAGGAACGCATTTCAGTGGCACATGCACAAACTTGCACTGTGCTAAGAGTGTCTAAGTAGGCTGTCTCTAGTCAGGAAAGTACCAGACATCACTGATGCATGCCAGAGTTGTTTCCTGCCATATACTTTAGGCTTTTGCCCATTTACTTCTTAGGTTATCTTTGAGCTTGAAAAGGATATGAGAGATACTATATTTTTAGTTACATCTTTAGAGGAATAGGCAGGTTGGCTAGACAAGCAGGGCATCTAGTCCGATATCCTGTTTCCAACACTGGCTAGCATGAGCTGCTAATGAGAAAAGACTAAGAACTTTGAAAAAGGATAATGGAGAAGAACCTGTTTCTCACATGTTTAGTACCAGTCTCTGATTGTGTTTGGTTTACTTTCTGGGGTGGCTTAATATCCCCAACAAAAATATTGCTGTTACTAGCTCTGAGAATGTAAAGCTGGCTGAGAATGTAAGGCTAACTCCGAGAATGTAAGTGACCACTTTAGAGGTCATTTAGTTCCTCTGCTTTCCTCAAGACAAAATTTACTATACTTAAATACTTTCTGATAGGTGTTTATCTAACCTTCAGATTAAATCCATTGCTTCATGTCCCTACTAACAGCTTGTGCTCTTCCTGGCATCTTAGGTGTTTGTAGTGCTGCTGTTTCTTCCACTGGTAGTCTCTACACTTAATAGACCCAGTCTGTTCCATTTTACTAGACTTAATACCCACTTCTTTCCATCTTCTCTTACAGGATTTTGGTGTTCAAACCCTTCTTAATGTATCAGGACAACTGACATCTGGGAAACAAGTTTCACAGGTTGTTTTATTATTATCATTTAAAAACAAAGTACTTCAGCATTAGAATTTGTTATTTTGCTTTCTCTTCAGATTATGGTTGCATGGTTGCGGTGTTTGTGCTTATATTTATCTAGGAATACAGTTTGAAAATCACATATAATTAGTAGATATCCAGTCTGTACAGATACCTCTGCTTCAGTGCCCTCAAAATACCACTCTTTGGCAAAAAACGGTTAAGTGGAAGCACGCTCCAGCTAGAGGTACTGAAAAACTAATGTGGTGACGTTTTTTTGGTTCATTGGTTTGTTTTCCTGTGTGTATGTGTGTTTTTTTTCCTCTCTTGTTTTACTGTACCTTCTGTGTCCTGTAAGATCATTAGAGTTCTGCTGTTAAATGGACATTCCAGGAGTAGATGTTCAACTCTCCTCCCTCCCCCCAGCCAACAGAAAGCCTCTTGTGACATTCTTATTCCGAAATCCGATAGCCTGAAGCGATTCTTGGTTTAGTGCCAGAACTTGTAGAACAACACCCCCCTCTTCAAAACCAATCCCATCTCAGGCCTTGCTTACATATAACATGTATTGTAACTCTTCAAATAAGCAAGGGCTCTTGTATTTCACAGGCTATTTATAGACTCAATGTAAAACTATTTCCACATAGTTGAACAGAAGAACAAAACAATTTGTTTGCAGTTGTACTTAATTCTTCTGTATCAGCACAAAGTATCTTTGATAAAATAACAATTTAGTTGCTGAAAACCTGAGTGTTCTTACGACATCATTAGACATTTTGGGGTGCAAGCAGGTAAAAACAAGTTAATAGCATTAAGACTGCCATTTGATAGAATCAGGACATTTGGGATCCCATGTAAAGAAACAGCCCTTCAATCATGTTGTGAAGTGCCTTTTCTGCACACAGATGATTTTCTGAAAGACTCTTTAGTGAGATTTACAGTATTATGTTCTTCCTTGTTGATACACATTATACTGCTGTGTACTGCACTGTGTATGCAGAATAGTACTGATATGTAGGTAATATAAACATTAGTAATTCAAAGTTTCAGGCACCCCGAGGAATTAAAAATTCTGGTCACATTTTAAAAATGTGCTTACAAACCAGCGTTTTAATCTGCACATTAAATTAAGCTTATATGAAATTAGTCTATTGAATTCACTAAATATATGAGTGAGAATAAAAGGAAGGAACTGTCAGGGAATCCTTGAGATGAATTATCTATCTGCTCATTTACACTGCAATTTGCGTTCCAACACTGTGCTCAGATCAGGGCTGTATAAGATATTTCCTAGGTCCCATGATCCACAGGATATAAGGAGGTGAAACATGCCTTCATGTCCTCTGTTTTTTCAGCCCCAATAAGGGGATAGCCTGGGAATACAGGGATGGGCAGCAACACTTGAAAAACATTCAGCAATTGGCACTGTTTGACTGTGGGAGAAGAGATATTTTTAGAAATGCTGTTAGAGATTGGCTAGGAACAAACTTGTAGTACTCTGTTGAGCATTTCAGCAGTTTTGTAACAAGTTGTGACAGACTGCAGTCAGTGCAAAATCTGTTGAGTCCTACAAGAGGTGTGTCACAGAGAGGAAAAGATCCTTCTGGAATGTATTAATTGTCTTGGTATAAGGACATGGAGCATCCCGTAGATAAATCAAGACTGTGGAAAGATTCCTCAGTCCTGGATACATGTGGTTTTCTTGCAGATGGGTCACTGTCAGAACAGGATTATGGGAAATATTTTCGAAGTCATGGAGTGGCTGAACAAGAAGAGACCCTTTAATGGCAATGTTCTGACCTATGACGAGTCAAAGACTTTCTATGAGATGGCTGAATCCCTATATAGAACTGTTGCTATAGGAAGTTCCATGGCACAGCCAAACCTCTTGCTGAAGTGATGATGTTATCTCAGCCTGTATCACAGACGTGCTCAACTTGTCAATATGGGTGTTCAGTGTCGTTACACTCAAGATGGGTCTCCATCTGATGACATTCTCTAACAGTAAGAAGACTCACTCTCACTTTTCTTTCTTTTTCTTCCCTGCCCCCCCCAAGAGAGGAGAGGACTAGTCCTCTAGTCTTTGGCCTGCCTGGCTGGAACAGTAGCAGACTTCTGTGTTGAAACCATAGTCTTGTAGGTCATGGAGTCATGGTAAAATCCCCTGAAGAGGGGAGGAGGCAGGCTGGGGGGCAGCAGGAAGTTAAAAATGGATGATATGACTGCTGAAAATGATGTAGTGAAAGTTATAGCATTTCCCAGCTTTATAACTTGACAAATATGAGAGGCAGCAAAAAACAGGCTTGTTAATTCATAGCTTCCTTTTGAATGAGACTGGAGAATATTGCTTTTTTTTTCTAGAGTAAGTAGGTATTTGTGATCCTTGTGATAAAGGGGTAAAAGTTCACCAAAGCAAGCAGCCACTATTGCAATCAACCAAATATGTACAACCTAGGCAAAAGCAAGTCCACTTGATAATTGATGGCACTTGTTAAATCAAGCAATGAATGGTGCATATGGCAACAGGGCTATCTTTATTTAGCATCAGTACACCCAGTAGGTTGCTAAAATCTGAGACTCAGGACAAGTTCTTGCAAAAGTCAGTCAGGGTCTGCAGAACTATAACTAGGCTTCAGCAGTTCAGGAAAGCCTTGTCATTGTTGGAAGAAATTAGAAATGGGGATAGTTGACTCCTCCCCATGTGATCAACTTGACAGGGAAGCTTTAGGTTGTTCGAGAGGACTTGAGCCAGTTCATCCTTTGTAATTCTCAGGAATAGGTATGGCAGCCCTATGAAGCTGCAGCAGGGCATCTGGAATAGAAAGAAGATCGGTTATAGCCCACTGAAAAATAATGGCACATCTGACAGAGTGGTATGGAACCTAGCAATCTTCTTGTTTTTCTGGGGTGGAAATTGTACAGCTATTGTCATCTTAGACCTAGGCTGGATGTTTTGACATATAGAACATGTTGCTAGATGATGTTTTTTTTTCCCCTAAAGGTGGTGGGCAGGACAGTCAGAAAAAAAGGGGTCTGACCTTCACTGAAAAAACAAGGCCAAAAGTGAGACCAGAAAAAGAAGAGACTTCTAAATTAAAGAAAGCAGATATCAGTGAAGATAAAATAAAAATTCTGAAAAGGCTGAAATTAATCAAACATAGAAAATGCTTAAGTTTGAGTGATACAGTTCACTGCAAAGAAGCACAGATTCAGACTGGTAGCTAGGATGAGCTGAAGGTGTTAGGACATGATGTGAGCACTTATGCAACATGTATGAGCTGCCCATGAGTATAGCATGCTTTTGGCAGCTGCTATAGCTAAAAGGCCTTTGGACTGATGCTACATACACAGCCCAAAGCATAGAATATCCTTGGATAAATGCTTAAGGTAGAACTCTCAAGACAGTGGACAAGGAGGGCCAACTGGGAGTAGCAGAAGACAAACAGAAGAGAAAGATGTCCTCAGAATGAGTGGGTTTGTCTTTCCTACTTGGCCAGAAAGACTTTAATGAGCGGTATGGCCAATAACAAATAACCAGAAAATGTTACTCTGCCTTTCACTGCTAATCTAGTATTTGGACAAAATAAGGTCATGTGTGAAGAACAGCTGAGCTGAGCCTGAATATGGGCTGACAGAAGTGATACTGCAGTAGAAAAAGGCATACTGAAAACATCAGTGTGACACCCAGCTCCTGAAGACCTGTTGTAGCATGCTGTGTATGAATCAAGCTATTGTTATGGGTGGAAACATTACCTTTCTGATACTACAGCTTGTGACTTCTCAGGATGAGATGGTAGAGACCTATTGAAGAAACAGTGTATATGGAGCTTGCAAAGAGTAAATCTGCTACAGGCGAGCTACTGACAAATCCTTCTTGTATTTTTCCATGCTATAACTACTGTTGGACAGAAATCAATACAGCGAGATACCACTTGATTTCCAGGAAGACAGCTATCAGCAATAATATATATTTAATTGCCTTGAAGTGACACATTTTTAAAAAGGGATCTTGACAGCTTTGTGCTGGAATTTTTCTGCTTGAGCTGTTAAAAAACATAAAAAGCTGGAGCCGGTGGCTACAAGTAAAGGCTCTGGGACTCATGGGCAAGTACATTCTCATCAGTAAAACTGAAGCCAAGTTCTGCATTAGAGAACCCCTCATTCACGGCTGCCTTATACTTTAATTGGCTGGTGCTATTCAAAGCAGCTAAGGCCATGCAAAGAAAAATATATTAATTTCTGATTATTTTACTGATCGTATCAGCAAAAGTGAGTGTACTTATGTGGAAGTGCAATGACTTCATACCATGAAGGATTAAAGACTTGAGAATAGGAGCAATAGAAAAAAACAGTAACAAATTCAGCGTGCTAGTTATATTTGTGTGTGAATGCGTAATGAAGAGATAAAAGAAAGGGTATAGTAATTTCTATATGAAACTAGCACAAAAGGGTTGCGTATAGAATGAAGTAAGCAACAGAATAAAGGGACAAAGGAGAATACATGCTTTTGGGAATAATTTCCCACTGCTAATAGAGACTAAACTGTGGTATAGCTTCCATCAGCTAGAGGTCTTAAATAATTTATGTCTGGATTGAACAATATATTTAGGTACCTGGGAAACTTATGCATTCACTGGAAGATAAAAGAAGCGATAATGATTTGTATTAGATAATTCATACTGCAACTTTATATATGGTATGAAGATATAAAGATCTTTGCCCCATATGCTTCACTAGCTTTGAGGATCTACTTTGCATTTTACATTTCTGGTCTCACTGATCTATATTCTTTCCTCCTTCCTCTACTTTGCCATTATTCTTTACTACTTATTAGGGGTTCTTCCTTTCTTTTATCTACGTGAGCTCTTTTTCTCCTCTTCCATTGCCAACCTTATTGTCATATTTTTTCCTCTTTTCTGTGCTCCCTTTAACATTAATTTAAATAGAGCTGTTATATTTACAATTTGTCTAGAATCAGTCTGTCAAAATCATTTCTTCTAATGGGGGGTGTGTGTGTGTGTGTGTGTTAAATGGGTAAGAGTATTTGTGTGTCATACTTATACAATCACTCAGCTATGTAACAAACCAGATTCTGCCAAAAATCTGAACAGAGTTCATTTTCCCCTTGTCTTGCCACCTGCAGTAACAAGTGCTTTGCATTTAGAGTTTAGCAAACAAAAACAATAGTGGTCGCACATAAGATGTAGCAAAGTCAAGCCCAGTTTTAAGTACTGAAATTCCTCTGTAGGTCCAACAGCAAAAAAGCTTGCTTTAAGAGATTAGCCAGAGAGATGATTCATATAATTCATAGCCTGAAAGCATCTCCTACACGCAGCTGTGAAGCATTCCTTCTAGAGCCAAGGCCCCAGTTTAGAAATTGTCATTGTTACTTGAAATTCTGGTATGAACATTTGTAATCAACCTTTGGCTTCCAAGAATGGAATTTTGCAGTTTTTGTAATTTCTTTTTTGGTTTTGTTGCAGCACTCAGATTTCCTAGTCTGGTCTAGCAGCTTGTTATTTTGCTGGTATATAAATGTGTGGAACAGAGTTCTCAGGAATGACTTGGTAGTCATTGTCTCTCTGCTCTCCTGCAGTGTTTTAGGTGTCAGGCTCTACTTTTTCTGCTTTGTCTTCCGTTAGAAGTGTGGTTTGATGTTGGTTTTGTTTTTTTTTTTTCTTTTCTTTTTTTTTTTTTAATTCTTGCTCACACCACTGTATTTTTTCTCCTGACTTTTGTATCTGGCTTTATTTAGTGTCATCCAGGGAATGTCCCAGTGTCAGGAGGCAAATTTGGTAAGGTGCATTGGTGTCACAGCCTGTGATATATTATAGGAGCCCTTGACACAGCACAGAGAGGAGCAGGCAGAGACAGGGAAGAAAATGAAGATGTAATTAACAAGCTACTGCCCCCACTGCCTGAATTAGGACTTGGTGGCAGCCAGAAGCTAGTACCTCACATACAGATGAGCTATTGACTGTATGGTGATGGGATCTTGTCTCTTGGGAAGCAGCAGTTCCTGGCTCCTGCTGACTTCCTTCCAGCAAGTTCAACCACTGACTTACAAAAATACAATCTGACATACAATCCTTGACAAGTTGCTGACCCTTGTATCTGAGGGATGAGAGGAAACTATTCTTGGTGTTCACACAGTGCTGCTCTCTCTAAGCAGTAATGCTTTGTCAACAGCCTTAAAAAAAAAACAACAAAAGACATCTGGGTTTAAGACAGAAAGTTCAGTCTCATTTCTGTGTAAGAAGTCCCTTTTACAGATGACTGAATTCAGCTGTGTCTGGGGTGAATGTAGCAATTGTTTAATAATGTGAAACCTTAAATTATATCCAGCTGATTCTGTAGGGGGATTTTGCAGGCAGGAAGAAGTTAATTATCCAAAGCTGGATCCAGATCAAGATTAGGCTTATTGGCTCATACGCTGTAAACCAATAGCTCTAAAATGGTAACTGACATACTTTTTTTTATATAATTTTTGAGAATGTTCTGTGCTGTAAGAAGGTACTTTTCCAGCAAGCTCAAGAAACAACTTTTTGCCTGTATAGTAGTCAGTTACGCTTTTCTTAAGAAAAAGAATGTAACCTAACACAGTACTTCAACAGCTACTGTAAAAAAATGGAAGTAGTTTTTCATCTCATCATTTAGGATTTTAATGCCTTTTCAAAACATGGATGAAATGAAAGATTTCTGTTGTTAATAACCTTACAACATTTTTTATTTTTTTTTTTCTCAAAAACTCGTCAGAGTCAACATGACCACTATGTTTTCAGTGTTCTCACCGGTATGAATACATTGAAGAATCATAGCTAGATTTTAATAATTTTAAGTGCTACCCGATTTAGTTCCTGAACTGCAAAGTGAAACTTACTGATAAAATTCTAGACCCACAGAGCTAATAAGTGTTTTATTATTGATCCCACATGGTAAGGGAGGAATTCTCTGAGGAATTAAAACTTTGGTCACAATTGTAAAGCTAAGCATGAGTATGAATGTATACTAATCCTGTTTTCATGTAAATCAATAGGAATTTCCTGTTAAGTTCAGTTAACAGTTGGACTGGATAGCCACTGTCAAGTTCTGCAGGTTTTAATGAGAAACCTTCTAGTAACCCCTCATGTTTATGTGGATCCTAAGCAATCAGTACTATGATTTTTAATGATTTCCAGGAAAATACTCGTGCATATGAATTGTTCTAAGAATTATCTTATTTCATCTTTAACTTACAACTTGACTTAATACACCGGTTAAAAGATTTTAGAGGCTATAGCCCATACTTCAAGTGAAGTTGGTATCCCCTTAGAAAGTTACATTAGGGAGGATGAAACACTCATGAAGTAAACCTGTCAGTGTTCTCTTAAGATGGGTTGCTGCTCAGAAATTAACAATAAGAAAATACTGATTTTCAGTTAGAACAGGCAAGACGTCTTGAATTACATACAGACATACGGGATCATTGTGGAAGTATCTTGAACTATTCAGAAACTTTGTAATATACTGCTATACAAAACTGAAGTGATTCAAAGATCCGGTAGTAGTATTGTTTTTTTTTTTCCCTTATGTTGTTAAAGTTAACTGAGGAGAAAAAAAGTGTTCTAGGATATATAAAGCCTATATCTGGTAAGAGAAATCCTTACTTCAGCAGCAACCTTCTTATTCTGTACAAGACTTTATACTGTTAATGCAGTGTATTTGTGTTAAATAAGTTGATATATACATGCTAGTTTTGTAGAACTGATGTTTTGCAAATGAATCTAAAATGCAGACAAAAAATGTCATCCCTCTGGCAGACAGAACTGGTTTTCTGCAAGGGAATTTCAGCCCTTGCGTGTACAAATATGTAGTGCCCAAATAATGTTTTGTGAAAGTTGTGCATGTACAAATGGAGGCTGAAAAACAAAGTTTCCTTGGAAAAGCCTAATGTGTAAAGAAAAAGTAGAAGGGGATTCTGATCTCACTGAAGTGTGGGGTTTTGTGGTTTTTTGTTTTGTTTTGTTTTTTTCCCTGTTTCCTTGTCTTTTGCAAGGTCAGTTTTCAACTTCAGTTTCCAAAAATAGGCTACCCAGGTGAGATATTACTAAAAATGTAAATAAAAGTCATGGTGACAGAAGTCTTCTGCATTTTCAGTCTTTTAACAGTACGTTTTTTACAGTGTGCATCTTTTCAGTTACTGTTGATTTTTGAATCATATCTTGATTTTTGAAACAGCAGTACTGTCAATTTCTTTATGAAATGAAGCTACAATGTAATGGTGAAGTGAAATGGAAAAGCAAGAAAACAAGAACAGGATGCTTACTGCTTGACTGACTGACATACACACAGCTTGAAAGGAAAGGAAACACAGCAAATCCACTTCCTATTCAAGTCAAACCCTAGTGCTAAAAAAAGGACTAGGGATAATAACAACAAATAAGTTGTCTGAAAAGGGCCACAAATTACCAAGGTAGAAAGGAGGAAATGGCAAATAACAAGATTATTGAAGAGATACAGAGCACACTGTGTATAAATTTTAGCTTCTGCAAGAAAAAAAAAATCTTTTAACTTAAAGAAATAATGTTAAAAATGGCTTAAAATAAGGTTCTTTATGCAATAAATTGCTTTAAAACCCCACCAATTTTCAGACTACCCTATTTCTTGCACTAAAACCTCTGCGTTTTCTGTCAGTTTTTAATTACATTTGTAAAATGGGGTACAACTCACTCTCCTTTGAAAAACAAACATACTTCTCTAGTTATTATTAATGTGTTATATTTCCTAGGTAACTTACTTGAATTCTTGCCAATTATAGTATTTTCTTACTTTAGTAAAGTATTTAAAGACCTGAGGTGGCTGTAAGTAGCTGCATCAAATGTTGTATTGTCCAGTGTTGGTATGGGAAATGCTTCCTAGCCCAGCAGCTAGTAACACAGTAATGAGATTTGATAGTTTTATCATCTTAGTTTCATATTTGTGGTGTTATACTAGTAGATGAGTCAAACCCTGCACCGTTTGTCTCAGACACAAGCATGTTAAGGCTTATCCTAGCAGCTTGTATTTCCTAGACAATAATCAGCATATAAGGGGTGTCTGACATGCATTTAAATGAGGGGTTTGAATTTGTGAGCCAGACTGTAAAAATTTACTGACTCTGGATATTTCAGAATCTGTAAAATTTTCATTTTTTTGGGATGCCTGTTATTTTCCTAAGCCTGATCATCAAGTAAAGCTCTTTGTGTTCTCCACTGACCATGATTAACCATCTGGCAGCTATCTGTAGATTTAGTTTCCCAAACCATAATTTCTTTCCAGTGCTAAGCCTAGGAGAACGACTAGGGGCCTCCACTGGCGTCTGCTTTTTTGTTATTTTTAAAAATTACTTCCAGTATTTCTGCCCAGTACTTAGCATCCTTATTTACTTTAGAGTATTTCCAGCAGCTGGGGAAGAATGTTCCGTTTTCCTCACATTCAGCACATTTCCAAAAAAATGTAGATTGGGGGGGGGGGGCTATAATGGAACAATATACCCCTGGAATAATATGTTTCATAAGGGGTTTCTTTGATGGTTGCACTTCTTGATGTTCCCAGAGAACTCTTAGGTGCCAGTGTTTATCATCTTACCTTGTGTTGCTTTGACTATGCCATAAATTCAGAAACATAGTCTGGAGAGCCAGTCTGCTCTAACAGAGTACTGTTAAATTGTCTCTACTTCTTAAAGCTCTGAATTAATGTAAACCTTGCTAACCATGTCTGACAATTACAATTTAGAAAACAAACAACTGCTCCAGCTTACAGGAAGAGCAAAATAATGCTCAATTTCAAGTTAATAAGAATTGTTAAAACAATGTTATCTATAGTTTTCTTCCTGGTTTGGAGGAGTGCCAAATTTGCATGTTATGGGGGCTTGTTGAAGCTTTAAATTATAAAGACTAACTCTTATGTTTTTGATAGTGCTTTGTGTCAGTGACCTGGCTTCCATTCCCTCTGCTACAACAAACAGGATTTGTATTCCAAGTATATGAATCAATACCATTGCAAGGGTGGAAAACACAAGCTTTACATGCACTTAGCAGCGTTGTGAAACCAGTGAAGCCATGCTGAACTTATGTTCACATTGGTTTCCTATTAAGGGTGATGAAGATGATGTTGTACTTCACCTTGGTAATATAATGTCAGAAAGAGGAAAAACTGCAGCTCTCCACTCTACACTTTTTGGCTCACTTGCAAATTGTACCTAGGTAAGATTATTTCAAGGTGTTCTCAGCTGCCAGATTACTACATTTGCAGTGAAGCAATTCTGTTCTAAGCCTAGGAAGTGCAGGTAAGAAATAAAGACATTAATCTAAACTTTGTGGTTAAATAATTATTGGAACAATTTTTCCATTTTTTTCATCAGCTGATTCATCCAGATCAGGTCTTACATCAGTTCTGAACACACTAAAGTCAGTGTAGTTTAGGGGTTTCTGAACCTTTTCAATTTATGGTAAGAGAGGCTGTGGGTAGCGTAGCTGCACAACAGGCCTCTCTGTATGTGCATGGAGAATTATTATGCCAGACACAGAATAGGCTCAAATAACATTAGTGGGGAAGGACCATGGGAATAGGTCACTGTTTCTGATCTTTCCAGGCTGCAACACAGGCAGAAGCTGTTTCAGAGTGTATTCTGGAAGAGAGGATGTGGAAGGTCGTCCAGTCCTCAGGGAGCTCATGATTTGGCAGGTGAGTTCCCACTTCACAAACATGCTCATAGCCTGTAGCTCCTGGCATCTTGCCTGTTTTTCTGGTTTGAAAAGGGAGGGGTGAATTTCCATGTATAAAAGTACCTCTGTCTACAGTTCACTTCAAATAGTTGCTGAGAAGCTGCCACACACACTTAGCTGGCCTTACACCTCAAAATCTGTGACAGAGAATTTTTTTTCCCTTAAAACACCAGGGAACATAAAATATATTTTTTGTGGGCTTTTTTTTTTTAATATATAAACACTTGAACTACGTTGGAAATATTGTTCAATAGCAAGTTGGAGTTTGTTCTAAAGAAGATGAGAAATATTTTGGGAAAAAGATATTCGTCTTTCTACTATCACTTTCTACATTAGATCATTCAGAGCTTGTGGGTGCTGACTGTAGTATTTCCTCTTCTTGTAATGCTGTTATTCAAATACTTACCTGTGCGTTGCTGCAAATGGATCTGTCATATATTTCCATTTTTTTTTTCACCTCATGAATGTAAGTAAGCCAAAAAAAAAATTAAAATTTAAAAATCTCGAATATTTAGAAAAATGCTTAAAATGCTCTATAATACAAAGAAAACATCAAGGTTTTATACTAAATATACCTTGAGGCTTTTGTGACATGAGACAAAAACAGTTCTGAAAGCCCTGCTGATCTTATCTGCTGGTATGTATGCTTTGCAGTCCGATAGCATCCCATGGCTGTACAAATGTTATAAAATTGACTGGACCATTTGAAGCTAAATCACTTATTTGATTCTGATTGGTCTAATGTGCCTCTACCATGATTTCACGCTAGCATATGCAAGAATTCAAGCAGCTGTGTTTTCCAGCTGGCCTTGTATCCTACACCAAACACAATCTTCTGATTTAGAGAATACTTTTAAATCTCTGGCTGCTAAAAATAGTGATGGGAATGAGGTAAGGGGTCAGAGATGCTCTGCAGGAGGATTAAAGAGCACTCTGTAAAAGAGCATTCAAAAGAATGAAGATGTGTGTTGAAATAACATGGATTCCTTAGTTTGTATACATTGCTGACATGTTTGGAGGAGCACAGGCTGTTATCATTAATTTAAAAATAGCTAATGCTTCGCAGAAGCCTAAGGAAGTATGCCTATGTGATGTTTCTATTTTATGCACTACTAAAATGCAGCACCCTTCTACGGTGGTACACAATGACTGTTAAAAGGGGTTTGATCAGCAAGGCTTGTATGTATCTGTGTTAGTAGATCCATCCTGTCATTTGACAGTGAGAAAGGTGAAGCTGTGTGCACTGTACATCACTAGGAAGGACAGGCAGTGCGTATGCAATGTCTGTAAAACACCAAAAAAAAAAACCCCACATTCAGATAAAATTAGGATAAGACAGTACAAGCTTATGAAGATCAAATAGCAAGGACATTAGTCTTAGTTGGAAGACCCTATTGCATTGCAGTGACAATATGAAGGGTTTCAGTCTATTTGAGAATTAAAAGGCCCCAAGAGAGTAGTGCTCCAGGGAAAACAACCAACAGAAGTGTAAGAAAGAGAAAGCAGACCTTTCATACTGACTGGTTTCATCAAAGTGTCCTTTAAAGGACCATCTATTTCATTCCTGAATGTTGTTTTATAGAGCTCATGTAGAGAAAGCCACAAGGGGGGATTAAATTAATGACTTTTGTGATTTTCTTACCATGGTTCTATGGAGAAAGAGCTGAATTTTACCACATGCGATCAGCAAATTTTCAGTCTGATTTGTGGATATCAGAAATTAATAACATAGTCTTCCTGTCTCCAAACAACATCTCGGAGGAGAGAGCACTCCCTGCTACTCTGTCAGGCTCATTGCCTGCTAAGCATTTTTGATAACTATAGTGACTGATATTAATGGATGTCAGTCATCAGAACAATTGGATATCATGAGAACAATTATCAGTCATTAACTGCAAACTGTTTTCAATTTCAGAAAACTACTAACAGTACAGCTGAATCAAGAAACCAACCAAGACATCTTTGCTATATTACTTTGACCAAATTGTTTAATTTCACTGCTGCTGTTATTCTTGCTACTCTATGTGTAGCTTGCTTACTTCAGTTCTAAATTTTGTGATTACAGGGTCTATTTCTTGTCATGTATTTGCACAGTAGGAAGCACAATAAGATTTATATTTTCACTGGAATGTCCAGGTGCTATTCTGATAAAAGTAAATCTATTACAAACAGTTAAAGTAGTCACATCTTATGTATAACAGATGAACTTGAGTGCAATTAGAGTGTAATGGAACAAGAATGAATAGCAAAAGATTTGCCTGCAGCTTGGGGAGCAGACTGATGCAATCTGAGGCAACGCTGGTTTCTGCCACAAGCTGTACTTCCAGTATCACCAGACTGCAAAGTGAAAGAATATTTTGCATAATGGAATTTACTTTTTTTTTTTTTTTCTCTGTTAAAGCCAACCACACAAATCACACCGAGTAGTTAGTTTGTCTTTTATAAATCTCGGTACAGCTTACTGTCATGTGCCCTGCTGCTCAGTGACATTCCACTCTCCCATAAGCATATTTATTGGTTACTTTCTTAAACTCTTGCTATAGGCTATTAAGAGTACGTGCCAGTAAGGTCTTAATTTAAAATGGATAAGTATTTCCAGAAAGTCAACACTGTTAGCGCAGTTCTGGCACTATATGGCGCAGCTGTATGATGCTAAACAGTTTGCACATATATAGGAAACATTTCTGAGGTGCCTGAGCCATCTGTGTTGATGCTGCCCAGTATGAGCAGGTGGTGTGAAAATCAGTGTATGTTCACAGCAGAAAGTGGCCAGGAATTAACAAGAAAAGGGAGAATCAACTGTTAGGATATCAATAGGAAGAAGAGGAATAAACTCGTCTTGTGCTGCCTGGAAAACAGGTTCTCATTTTTGAATGCAGAAACTGAAGCTGTATTCTGGCATTTGTTTGTTTGGGTTTGTTTTTTTTTTTTTTTGTTTGTTTTGTTTTGTTTTTTGTTTGTTTCTGTTTTGTATGTAGGAATCAAAATGCTGCAGATATTCTTGAAAAATAATCAAATCAGAGACCATGCTGCTATCTCTCTTGAATACCTTATTTTGATTTATTTGCTAGTCACTTAGGATCCAGTGGGAATAGTTGCTTTCACAACTGCTGTATATATCTCCTTGAAGCTATTGATTTAGCTCAGATCACATTGTGATGTTCACCTTGGAAACATGGCACTTTGTGGTTGTTCCTCAGTTCCTTCCTTCTCCATTGGCAGCAGCTTCCCAGAGTGCCTCTGTATAGGCAGATGGGACTCAGAGCTCAACACACTGTCATCTATCCTTTCATTTTGCTGCTATGCTGCTCTGTTGTGCTGAACTAGGCACTATAGTTTCCTCTTTCCAGAGGACTGGAGTGGCAAGTATAAGCTTCAGGAAGCAAGTTCTGACCTAAAAATAATGCATATTACTAATTGATTGAAAACACCACTGAAATAAGTGAAGATAATGTATCGTTTTTATAAATTCCTTTGTATTTTTTTATAAAAGAATTATAAAGTGACATTTGTTTCAGAGTGCATGGTAGAAATGAACTGATGATCAGAGATCGATGGTTTCTTTTTCTGAGAATTTCAACATTCAGCTGACACTCCTTTACCATTAAAAACAAAACAAAAATCCATCCAACCATCCCACATCACCAAGTATTCTTATTCAATGTTATCTTACTCACTGTACACTCAAGACTACGCACTCTGGGAGACCTGCCCGGGAAGATTGGGTAATCAGCTTAAAAATGACAGATCAACAGTTTTAGTCCAAAAAATAATGCCTGCACAGATACATATCATTATACTGAGGTGGTACACCATACCCTGATGTACTAGAACTAATAACAGTAATTTAGTATTATGACATGGCTGTTTGAGAGTTTATGTAGTGTGGTGTGTTATAATCTCCAATAATGCATCAAATTGCTGTGTGCTGATGGCATTGAGTAGCTAACACTGTTCATCCTACCATATGGACAACATTTCAACAGCTGGAGGGTCAGTGTTAGCTACTTTCAGGGATCTGCCATAAACAGAAGACAGAGTTCAGACTCTTGAAGAAATACAGATGGCTGCCAAATAAAAAATGTCATAGAATCATAGAATCTTTTAGTTTGGAAAAGACCTTTAAGATCGTTGAGTCCAACCATAAACCTAACACTGCCAAGTCCACCACTAAATCATGTCCCTAAGTGCTGTATCCACATGTCCTTTAGATACCTCCAAGGATGGTGACTTGACACTTCACTGGGCAGCCTGCTCCAGTGCTTGATAGGCCTTCCAGAGAAGAAATTTTCCTTAATATCCAATCTAAACCTCCCCGGTACAACTTGAGGCTATTTCCTCTTGTCCTATCACTTGTTACTTGGGAGAAGATACCAACACCCACCTTGCTACAACCTCCTTGCAGTAGTTGTAGAGAGAGATAAGGTCCCCCTTGAGCCTTCTCTTATCCAGACTAAACACCCCCAGGTCTTTCAGCTGTTCCCCATCACACTTGTGCTCCAGACCCTTCACCAGCTCCATTGCCCTTCTCTGGACCTGCTCCAGCACCTCAATGTCTCTCTTGTAGTGAAGGCTCCAGAACTGAACACAGGATTCAAGGTGCAGCCTCATCAGGGCCCAATACAGGGGGATGGCCCTGCTGGCCACACTAATGCTGATACAGGCCAGGATGCTGTTGGCCTTCTTGGCTGCCTGGGCACAAGCTGGATCATGTTCAGCTGGTTGTTGAGGAACACCCCCAGGACCTTTTTCTGCAGCCACTCTTCCCCACACCTGTAGCTCTTTGTGGGGTTGTTCTGACCCAAATGCAGGACTGACACTTTGCCTCGTTGAACCTCATGCAGTTGGCCTCAACCCATCGATCCAGCCTGTCCAGGTGCCTCTGCAGACCCTCCCTATCCTCCAGCTGATCAACGCTCCCAACCCACTTGGTGTCATCTGCAAATTCACTATAGGTGCAGTTGATTCCCTTGCCAGGTCATTGATAAAGTCATTAAATAGAACTAGCTGTAGTACTGAGCCCTGGGGAAGACCACTTGTGACTGTGCCCCTTCAGTGGATCCCATCTGGCTCCATGGACTCGTGTGTCTAAGTTGTGTGGCAGGTTGATGGCCATTTCCCTTGGATTATGGGGGCTTCATTGTGCTCCCTGTACCTGTCTTCCAGCTCAGAGGGCTGGGCACTAACAGGAGAACTACTGGTCTTACTGTTAAAGACTGAAGCAAAGAAGACATGAAGTATCCCAGCCTTTTCTTCATCATTTGTCACTATGTTTCCCCCTGCATCCAATAAAGGATGGGGATTCTTCTCAGCCCTCCTTTTGTTGCTAATGTATTTATAGGAACATTTTTTTTGTCCTTTATGGCAATAGCCAGATTAAGTTCTAGTTGGGCTTTTGCACTTCACTGGGATGTTTTTCTCTCTAAAAATTCTCACTTGAGGTGAGATACAATTTCTGTTATGAAATTAGATTTAAAAACAGCTTGAGAATTGGTTTCTCAGACTAACTCTGGGTTGGAGATTGTTGATGGATATACTTGAAAGGAAGAAGTTCACACCTGTGGTGGTATTTCTTTGAAGTTCTCATTTAATAGAGAACATTTGACACAGATCTCTGACATCTCTCAGCTTCAGGCAGCTAAGGAATTAAAAGTTTTCTTGAAGAATGTTTGGGATAGAAAAATAAACTTGACTGCCAGTGTAATACATGTGGTTATGCATAGCAACCAACAGAAAAAAAAACCAACCCCAAACTGTGTTGTGTGGAATGCAGAATTTGTCACGCTCTTGCAGATTGTAGAAAAGCAGAAAAGCACATCGATGTGGGAATTAGCTTGATGTTCTGTCAGACTTGAGATGATGGGCCAGGAGATGAATAAAGCCTTTACTCATGTCATGGCATATTCAAAGAAAACAATAAACAAGTGAAGGTTAGTACAGAGAGGGAAGTCTACAGGCTCTATATGTGTTTTAAACTGGGATAATTTCAGTCACCACTTGAAACAATTCTGTTTGAACTGGCCCAACTGTTGAACTTAGCCCAACATTTGGGTTACTAAACTGGAATTCTGGAGTTTAGAATAGTAAACAAAGGAATTATGCTAATGTGGGTTTTATTGCCATGGCTGCGTGTACCTTGATAACACAGTAATACAAGAAACTTTTCAGAGTAGACTTCTGGCTGAAACAGAGTGTGTCAGTAAGAACCAAACTCATCTTACAGCTTTCCAGTGGGGCCTGTGGTTTGAGCTGGTGATTTTGGTGCAGCTCACAAAAGACAGTGAGCTGTCTCACAAAAGAGAGTTGTAAGCACTGTTATCACTGGCCTTTTAAATTTTAAAGGCAAGTCAGAGAAAAGAACAAAGAAACTTGTGATTTAGTTTATACTGCAAGAGTTTCCCATTTGTTACAGGCAGAGAACACAACAACTCCCTGCCTCCCCAGGAGACTCGCCTGTGGTTAACCTGTAAATGTAGGTCTGTGTTGCCAAGTCCTGGTCACCCACCATCTTGTTTGGATGAAAATGATGTGCTGAGGTACCTACCAAGCAATGCTGACCAGGAAAGGTTGTGCTGACCTCATGTACCATATTTGGTGTCCCTCCATGGGCAGTACTAGAGGGCAGCAGATTTTGGTTTGGATTATCTAGAGAATGCGAAACAAAACTGTTCTTTGTGAGAATGGCTGCAGCTCTCCTGTGTGCTAACAGTATTAGTTCAGTGACTATTGGAGAAAACCTGCTGTACGTATTATATAATGAGTTCAGATAGAATTCAAACCTATCGGGAGAGCAGTTGGAACATGCTCTTTATATAATTAGCTTGTTTAATCTCTTTTCTGTTGTTTGAGTGGCAGTGTGGTACTGTGACTCCAAAATCTGTCTGTTCTCTTCCATCAGCTGAAGAGATTGAGGAGACAAGAGGACAAGGAGGATCAAGGAGACAAAGGAAGAGCTAATCTCAGCTGTCAGATAATTTATCTGATGCAGCTCTACACCTTTCCTAGCCCAGACAGTAATCACACAAAGTAATTGCCTTGAAGAAGTTTGCTGCTTAATTTTTGTGAAGATAAAGTCCTTTACTACTGTTCTGGGGTTGCAGTTCCTGGCAAAGATCCTCAGCGTCCTGTGTGAACTGTCCATAGCCATGGGTAATGTTGCTTTTCAGACTGTCTGATAGCACTGTGACTACTAGACACTGCCCACCAGGAGCTTTGCAGCTAAGCATAGGCCAGTGGTCAGGATCTGCTGTCACACTCTGACTCTGCACTGGGCCCCGAGGAGAGCCATTTATAACCTTTCCTTTTCAGCCCTTAATTTGCTTGCTGCATTTCTCCATCTGGTTGTCATAAATACTGAACAATCACAGGCAAGTTCCTGTAAGGAGGGAAAACAGCAGCCACGTTTTGAGGGTTAAATCCTGAACATGTAAGATTACCCTCCAGCCTGGTTCTCAGAAGCCACTATTGGAACTTTTGTGTCTAATCTTTCTACCTTAGTTTCTTCATACATGACATCAGTATAATATTATTTACTAGTCTACTGGGAAGGTTTCACTGATGGAGAGAGTACTTTTTGTTAAGTGCTAAATTTCACTGGAATGTATTAAAATATTACCCAGTTGCTGTAAGGTCTCCATGGGTTTTAGCATCCAGGTGCTGTCCTCACATAAAAACTGAGAGGACAATAAAACCTGTGTGAAAACAGACTATTTTCCTGTTTACCACCTTACCAGAGAGCACCAGAAGTGTGCAAAAACTGGTGCTTGCTTTTTTCTATTTAGATAAAGAGCTTACCCTGGTTCCTGCCACAGCTTTAAATTCTGGTTTTGACACTTGTTTGGCATGTGCTGACCTTATGTTTACAAAAATAACATCGAAAACTGATGTTGATAGATATGACAGTATTGGTGTAAAATGAAATTTTCTTTATGACAAAAGAATTTGGGAAAGTATTATTGCTGTTGTGAACCACAATTACCATGGTTAAGAAGGTGAATTCTCCATGACTGCTCCATAGAAAGGAGCAATATTGCTGAAAACCCTGACGCATTGGTTTTTTGTCTTTCTGAAACTAAGTAGTATATATGAACTCTGCGCCAGGAACACTATAGGAAGGGCTTGAGCTGAGCCTTTAAAGTGCCTATAAATACAGTATTCGGTTAACTGTATATTAGGCAGGTATGTAAGAGTGAAAACAATAAAATCCCAATGTAAATTCATTGGCCATTAAAAAACCCAGCAGAACAGAAGGAAGTAGAATGGCAGCAAGGGCTCCTTGGTTGTGCTACTGGCAAGTCAATGTATCTTTGAGTGGAAATTTCCATGCATATTAATCAATATGAACCCTTTCAGTGGGCTATGTTTTGTGTCTCCTGAAGAAACCTAAGCAATGGCAAATCAGAAGTGGCTTTCAAAAGATACGTCTTGGAATCCACAATGAGAATTTATTTACAGGAAAATCAATCTTTGAAAAATGTCTAGCTGAGAGAGGAGTACCACAGGGACAGTGACAAGCTTCAAGTGGCTTAAGTCTGTAGTTTCTAGGACAAACTGAAAAAAAGCCCAAATCAACAATGGGAGGAAAATCTCCGTAAAATCACAACAGAGTGATCTGTGGAAAAAACACCACAGTGTAATAGTGCAACTAGGCTGAAGTGCAAAGATATTTTTAGAGTTTTAAGTATTAGAATTTTCAAAAGCATTCAACCCTTTTTGATAATTTCCCTACATTTGTTGTCTCTGTGGATCCACAGCTGAAGAGTGAACGAATCTTTAAGAAGCTCCAGACCTCCAGATCAGAAAAGAAGTACATCTGTCTGATGCTAAGAGCTGAACAGAATGGCAGCCGAAGCCTCTGGGTTAAGTCATCATTTAACAGTTTGGTTTAGCTGTTTTTAGTAATAAATCTCTGCCTTATTTCCAAGCATCTACTACAAGTAGTCACTTCACAAACAGGACAGTATGGGCAGATTTTAGAAACTGAAAACGCAGTCTTTACAACTGTAAAGGCTAGACTTTCTGGTTAGACTGTAAATTTTTTCCTTTCTTGGATTACCTTGGATACCCTCAACTTCTGTGTATGAAAGATAAAGTCCCATTTCTTTTCAGTCGTGTAAGTGCACTGTGGGAATGTCTTCCTTCATAGTTTTCAGTATATGTGCTAAGCTACTTTCAGCTCAGTTGACAGGCTGAAATTAATAGCTGAAGTTTTTGGCACGGTGTGTAAGCAGGAGATCTTCCTCTCCTGCTCCTTTCCCTCACTTGTCCTCTTACCAAGCTAATCTTCCTAATGTAATTTTTATAGGGAATGCTATGACTATGGTGTCTTCTGTAGTGATGATAATCATTACAGAGACACATTGGGAGAGCTGCTCTGAGCCTTTTCTTAGTGCATTGATGTGACAGATGAGCTCTTACAACCCTGTTAGAATTGTTTTAAAAGATGCGTGCTTTTGTATTCCTAAGTGTTAACTAGGATGCTTCTGATGTTCTGCAGTGGAAAAGCATATAGGTCGTGCAGACTTATCCTTGATGGTGTTCTCTTTGGGATGAAGAGACAGAGATCTCCACCTTTGGCAGTGGTAGGGGTGTTAAAAATTCTTTGCTAGGACTGAATCTTAGAGGATATAGCTTCCTCTTTAGGTATTTGTACCAGAAAATTAACTGGCTCGTCAGATACTCTGCTCATCAATAGAATAGCCTTTGAAAGATCCCCATAATACTGGATGATCCTTTGTTTTACATATGTTTACATTTTTCTCTGTTTTAAATGAATAATGCTAACCTCCTGCATAGTTTACTGGGAGAGTAGACCACTCACTCCATTCAGTATCTATGTATAATTAAATTGTCCACTGGAATAAAGGCTGCACCATTTTTAAAAGCATTCTCAAATCCTCTTCATAAGAATGATATATGAAATGTAGAGTGTGTTCCAGTGAGGAAGTATATTGTGTTTTTGTCAGAAAATGTATCCTCTATGTACATATATTTTCTTAGCTTTATGTGCCAAGCCAAACTCCCCAGACAGCTGGGTACTGCAACACTCTAGGAGTTAACACTCAACTAGTGTCACAGAAGAATATGCCAAAGATATTTAATTACTAGACAGAGGAAAAAAAATCTCTGTCATGACCTACTGACCAGACATTTCTTGGCAATTGCTGATCAACTGTGTTAGCCTTTTATTGTCTCTCCTGCCATTATCTTCCAGGAAAGATCTGAACAAGAGGTCAGTGTAGCTTAAATAGGTATTGGTTCATTTGTTATCTTTCATACAGTATGCTGCAGTCAACAGTCTGCTCTCCTCTGAAGGTGAAAGACTTCAATTTAATTTGATTTGTTTATTTACTGTAGACATTTGCTGTCCAATACAAAAGATAAGAATAGTTCTTGGTGAGAACATTTCTGAGAATAATTTTTATTGCTTTCTGTGAGCATTAATTTTTAAAAGATCTGTATTTGGTAAATTGTGGACTACTTCTTTATTGACAGTACAGAAGAAACACATTAGAAAAGTGACCTGGATCTTAGTTCAGAATACCGACCATTTAAGACTACTTCTGTTAAGTACTGTATTCAATGCTTTCCTTTGAGCATAGAGTCTATTTTGTGGGTTGTAGACCCAGGGAAAAAAAACATTCCTTCTATGAAAAAGGTGAGTGAATAAGAAGGCAATGATAGGAAAAAATCAGGTGGTGGATATCTTCTGTCATGCAAACTGATTGTATAGAGAGGAGGTGGTGGTAATGAGTCTGTCTTCAAATGACTGCACCTGAAAATCTGCATTTCTGAAGGAATTTCTTTTGAAAGGCAGAGTTATCTTTGATGGTGTTTTATTTTTCATTATTTTGCTTCATCTGTCCATGCTGCATTAACAAAGCACTGCTGAATAGGAAAACCAGAAAGCTGATTACTTCCTTTCTGGGAATGGAAGTGTCTAGCCAAAGGCATGGGGGAATGTCTCTCCCTTTCTCTCTTACTGTAATACTGGAAACATTTTAAATTTGTTCAAGCTTCTGTGGAAAGCCAACACAGACTGCTCCTGTATCTTTGTCTCCAGCATGGAACTGCAGCTGGCAAACAAATGGCCCTACCACAGCTTTTACATGATTGTTATTAGGCAGCCCAGGACTTTCCTTATCCCTGGACTGGCAGGGTAACACAGGAGATGAGAGATTCACCCTGTCTCTCAAAGCCAATCATAGCAATGAGGATCCTCTTCTACTCAGGAAAAAATGGAGTTGCAGCATATGGCCTACCTCTTTTGATGCATTCCAGCGGATTTGATGCATTCCAGCTGATAGCAGAAAGCTCAGTTTTCTAACCCACTCAAAAGGGCTAGAGTGGCAATGGAGATGATACAAACATTTGAACTCACTGGGACTTTCTTGCTGTGCCATTTGGTCTTCTCTTCCTTCCATACACTGAATCCATTCCAAGAGTGTGTTAAACTACAGAAAATTAATCTCTGCCAGAGTGGATACTCTGGGCTCTCACTTTGTGGAGATAAACCTTGTTCTCGTGATGTCTACGCTGACACTTAGGATTAACATAGAGATTATTTGCTGCCAGTCAGAGATGTATGAATTAGTTTTTCTTTCTTCTCTCTGCAGTCTGCACCAGAACCATCTGGTCTATACTGATAGTGGCTTAAGATTTGCACTGAAGTTTGAATGTTTCTAGGAACTGACTTACAAACCACTTGCCTCTTGTGTGGCCGCAGGGAGAGAGAGGTATAAAAGGGCTGGAGTCAGATTAAGAATCTGGGGATTGCAAGTGAAGTTCCAGAGAAGCTCAGGGGCTCTGGAGAGCTTGAGGGCCTGTAGAACCTGTAGAACAAATACCAGTCTGCTACACAGTAGGAGGGATTCTGGACTTTTCAGTGAGGCTAGACTGAGAAGGACTGGTCAGGTACAAACACAGCATGCCAGAACTGATTTTTCCCTAGCAGAGAATGCTCCTTTTGTGCAATAGTTTTTCTGTCCAGCCTTAGGGACTAGGTTGGCTGTCAGGCCCAAGCACGTGAGCATTTTCCTCTCACAGATTTCAGCAAAAAGCTAGAGGATTACATCACTTGTTGAATTTGGGCTTTATACCCTTACATTTGGATTAGATGTTTAAAAATAAAATATCCTTTCATTTTTGTGCAAAATTTCCCTCTTCCCTGTGTTGCATCAGAGCAGCTGTTGTGCTCTGCTTTTTTCCTTCTGGAACTGTGTAACAGCTACTAGCCACCCTTCTATTTACAGTCATTGCCACAAGGAAACTGGAAACTTCAGCTACTGGGACATGATTATCTTTCATGTCAGGTTTGTCTTTTGCTGTGACACAGCAAAATAAATGTACAGCTAATAAAAAGTTATCTAGAGATAAACAGAAATGTTATATCTTGGTTGAAAGAGCTGCTGCTGGAGACCTAATGTAGGACAGATTTACTAGAAATGGGGATACAGAATGTATTATGAAACGGGAAGATCCTCCCTTTTCCCCCATCCAAAGTAATGCCCACAGCCCCTCTGTAATAAGAAGTGGGAAAGTCTCCAGAGTAGTAGCAGCAAGATTTAGGTAAGCATTCTGAAGCAAGTAGAGGTTGGCATCTTTGTTGGCCTCTAGGAGAGGACAGTCTTGTGAAATGTTTAGTCAAAGGCTTATAGCACTTGCCAAGGCTCTTGAATGAACAGCAGTCTAGATAGAGATTTTCTTCTTCAGTTCGGTGATCAAAGGGATGTAATAATGCCGAATAACTCAGGACTGTGAAATCCTTGTTTTATGAAAATAACAATGCATAATTGCGTTTTTGTCACTGAGGAATGTGAAGAATCAAGTGAAAGAGACATAAATCTGTCAGTGCAATGAAGGGCGTGCTACAGCCCTGTCTGTCCCAAAGGGGTTAGCATTTCATTGTACTTATTTAGATTGCTGAATTCTCAAAACCCACAAGCTTACAATGTAGAAAATGTGTGAAAAACAAAGAGCCAAACCCCCTTATTTTTAAGACTGCATTTTATTTTGATTTTATAATGTTAAAAAGATGTTTTTGGTGGCACACAGCCTCAGAATCAGCACCTTTGCATTTACAAACTACAGAGAACCCCGACAGTTTGATTCCCTACTTTCAGCTTTTAAGTCATGCAGAAAATCTTACTCTTTGATCCTGTTTTCTATGAAAGACTTAACAGCACATTGCTGCAACAAGACAGCATGTTATGAGGATTCCATTCACAAAATAGATTTACAGCACATTAAATATTGATTTAGTAATTTTCATAAATAAAAACTACAATGAAAATGCCTATATAAATACACAGTGCAGCTTTTGTGATGTGCTACCCTTTCTTGGGTTTTGTTCATTTACACTCCAGTGCAAATTAATGAGATTTTACTATAGGGTTATCTTGTAGCAAGCTCTTAGATATATTTCAACTGATTGAGGCTAGTGTAATGAGTTAATTTTCAGCATCTGGTTTGGTGAGAGATTTCTTAAGGTCTTCTGCAGGGTTAGATCTCTTCTGGCTTGGGATAGCAGGTAGGACACAGCTTGGTTTCAGAGGCTCTCCTGATACACCAGGCAAGATGGAATAGAGCAAATGATTCTCAGAATGTCCCCTTTTATGGGATTTGGAGGCTGGGGCTGGTGGGAGAATAACTGCACCAGTCCTTGGGGAATTTAAAGGCAGTGACTTAAAATTCTTACCACCCTGCAGCTGAACTAGAGGAAAAAGAAAAAGAGAGAAAGAGTGGACAGAAAGTGAAAAGCATGACATTTTAACAAATGAATTTTCTACATTATTTGTTTGTCTTGTGTGTACTCAAACCTGCATCTGAAAAATGTGATTAAAATATGATTAAAAAGATCTCTAAAGCCTGGCAGAGCTAATCTTCAACTGAAGAAAACAATTCCAGTGTTCCAGTAAATCTAAGTGATTTACTTTGTGTTTGGTGATTGATAAGACTTGATAAATTCAAAGGTTTACTTTTGATAAGCAGAGAATCCATAGTTTGTCTGAAGGAGACTTGGTCTGTTTGAACAGATTGACACAAGATACTTTTTTCATCAAAAACCACAGGCTGATAGAAACAGAAATGTTGCATGGAAATATATTATTTTAACAAAACCTGTGTGTAAGGATGCTCTATTACGCAGGGTAAGTTCTTGGGAAGATGAAATGGAAGAACATTAAGGAGGAAATTCTTTCCTGCTAGGGTGGTGAGGCACTGGAATGGGTTGCCCAGGGAGGTTGTGAATGCTCCATCCCTGGCAGTGTTCAAGACCAGGTTGGACGAAGCCTTGGGTGATATGGTTTAATGTGAGGTGTCCCTGCCCACGGCAGGGGGGTTGAAACGAGATGATCTTAAGGTCCTTTCCAACCCTAATGATTCTATGATTCTATGATTCTAACATGGGACACTGTCTAGGTTGCTTTAGGCACAGTCAATCATGAGGATTGATCCACACAGGCTCTGCAAGTCACAGGCCACAAAACTAGACCATTACCCTGAAGCACACTAAAACCTGCACTGAAACTGAAGAACCACAGCTGTTGTATGCCTCATATGTGTCAGAAATCTTTTAAGGAACCGTAGGTTTTGATTATCCTTAATCTCCATCTCACACTCAGCAGTGTAACATTGTTTGTGCTTTAAATTTAGTATAGTTCTGAATCTTTTCTGAATATTCTCTAAATCAAAATCCTCAACTTCCTTCATTCAGGAAACTTGCTAACTAATTTCTTTTGTTTTTTTTTAAAAAGGAGAGTTCAAAACCTTAATTGCAGACCTGCTTTTCTCTGCAGGAAGAGAATTTACTGTGAATTGCATTAGCTTCTTTTCATTTTATTCTCCATTTTATTCCCAAGCTTTTTGTATACAAACAGTTTGGGGTTTTCAGTTTAACTATATGAAGAGTTCCTTACTGGAGTTAACACCACAGAATCTTCCTTGAATTTTTTCACATTGATTTTTCCTTGATTCCATTCTCATTCCAGCTGTGATTTCCTTTCATCTACATCTGTTATGATAAATACCTGAGAGGCTCTTAATTTTGACTTAATTTTCATTTTTCCTGGCAGCTCCTTTGATTATTCCAATTTCATAGTGTCAGAAATTTTTCTGGTGCAGGTTCAGGGAATTTCTACAGAAATGAGGGCTTGAGAAGAGTATTCTCTCTTAACCCACATAAATTCCTTTGTAATTCCAGAGAAACATCTGAAGTTAACCTTCTGAAGTCTGCCTTCTCACTGCTCATCAAGCAACACCAAAAAGAATAACTGGGATACTGGTGGAGTGGATGCAGAAGTGAGAAATTATGTAGTTTTAATAAGGAAGGGTTATTAACTTTTTCACAAATTTTCATAAAAAATAAGGTAGGTTTTGTTTTTGTTTTTGTTTTTTCTTTTCATGCTAATTTCAGTACAATTCAAGTTCTGATGGCCTGAGCAGGTGATGTTTACTAGAACTTTGGCAATGTAGTGTAATTTGTGGGTCATATTCAAAGTTCATTCATGTTCAAAATTTCAGGAAATCACTTAGTTCTCTTTTCCATGAAAAAGAAAACCAAACCAAAATAACAAAAAAGCAACAACACCCCTCCCCCCAGTAAATACTTTGCTTTATTTCGTATTGAATTTCTGTGAATTGGGCATGGTTAGATACAATAAATGAGTTCATTTGTTTTCTGGCACATTATAGAATGCTTTGAGTTCATTGAAACTTTGGTGTGTAAACCAAATACATACAGAGAGGCTCACTTGTTTCCCTCTTTGGAGCACAGGCATATGTTTGTGGATTAAAGTTTACACCTGTGTAAATTATCTCCAGAACACTTTCTGTACCAGATAAACCTTCAACAATGTGTTTAAGTAGGGCAAATGTAGGGTAGTTTAACTTCATTCACATGACCAGATAGCCATCACAAACCCATGCTCATTCAAAGGAGTAAAAAACAGCATCCAAATATCAAGTCTTTCTATGTGGTCTTACATACTGTGCTCAGTTTAGGGTATACTGTGAGGATATCAGGACTGGATGGCTTTGAAATAATGTATATAGTGACTAGTTTTAATATATGTATTGAAACACAGGAGCCTGGACCCAGCACTGGGGTGTGAGAGACACAGCCCTTAAGACTGGTTACTATACATCCAGAAGCTGTATAGAGCAAAAGCACCAGTAATTATTCACAGAGGGCAGAGTTAACCACCAAAGACCTAGTGATACAAGAAGAGCTACTAATTCAGGGAACCTTTTCCACTCAGTAGTGACTCTTGAGTAGCTACTATTACAAACTGCAGAGGTAATAATATGGGAATCAGGGAGTCATTGCCCAAGGACTATGTACTTCAGCAGAAGGAATGGTTCTTAGACTCTCTTACTTTTGCAAGCAGTGGACCATGGTAGGCCATGGTAGACCCTGTGCAGAGAGGATGGTGCTTTGTGGAGTCCTTTGCTTTTGAGTTAGGAAAGAAGAAACTTCAAATCATGACAAATAACAAGAAAACCAACCACTGATCAACACAAAATATTGTTAAATGACCTGCAGAAATAGATTTTTTCTTTTTCCCCAACAAGTAATATCCGCGCTATGGCTTCAAACTTTAGACCAGGCTTAGAAGGCTACATGAAGAAATGAGAGCAGCAGAGTTCTCTAGAAGTCCCGTATTTGTTTGGAAAATGATTCTGGTGTTGTGTGAGCAGTGTGTGATTGTTGTAAGTCTGTTTTCCAGGTGTCCTTGGGGGAATCATGTGGTGAGATAGAAAGTGTGTGCAGGGGATGGAGCAGCAGCATGCAGAGTATAACAGAGATGCCAGACTGCTGAGGCTACTCAGGAAGCCCTTGAGGGACCTTTTAGGCCTTGGGAGTGTCTGGAGGGTGGAAGTTTATAAAGTGTGGTTTAAAGTCACTCAAATATTCTTTTCCTAGGCTACTGTTTAATTACTTTTATCCTCTTTCTAACTTTTATTTTTAAATGTTTTTGCTTAGAGATTAAAATATCTCTTCCTTTTTTTTTTTTTTTTTTCATTGCCCTTCCTTTCTTGGGAGATGTTTCTGCTTTCTGTTACTCTCTAAGCAGTTTCAGTTCTCTTTCTGATTTATGCTTACTTTATTGTTCTAACTCCCTGGTTGCTTTTGTTTTCCACTGGCTTTGTTACATGCTTTTAACACACATCTTCTGTAATGAAACCGTTAGAAAAATGTTTATATTTAAACTTCCTTGCTGGAGCCATTTGCCTGGATGTCCAAATCATTTTTCCTGTGTTCAAATCAGTAATATTTTTAAGGCTGCACGGAGGATGAGGAAAATCTTGGCTCTGAAGCACATATTTGCAAAACTTTAGGATCAAATGTGTCATTTATGTTAACAAAGACGAAATGTAAATCTATTTTCCAAATAACTTTCTCTTTTCTTTTTTTTTTTTTTAATTTATTTCTTTATTGGCTTAAACTGATGTTCAAGCAGTAATGGGCACCTTGGTATCTGTGCTTTGGTAGTCAATTAAACCATGATTATTAACTGTGATAACTGAATTTTATTTGTAAAACACAGGTTTTTTGCATGAGCCTAGAACTAAAATCCCGATCATTTGTATGATTTACTGCAAGAGCACCAGTGATTATGAAATTTTTTTTTTTTTTAATTTTTTTAGGATTTTGCTTACAACTATGTTTTAACTAGAAAACACAGATAACATTAGTAGAAAGCTTAAAAATAGGAGTCTTGGAACTGGGGATTTGAAAGCAGTGAGATTATTTTCCTTCCTCTGAGCAGACAGAGAATACCACCTCAGTATTCCACATATCTCTACTTTCTTCTTCCTCTCTTACTGTGCAGCAGCAGTGCAGGAGTCTGTATTTCCCCTACCCAGTCTGATGTTCCCCATAAAACTATCTGCTGTTTCCTTTTTAGTAGTATTGTTGTAACTGCAGAATTGCTTCTGAAACTCGTATCATAAGAGGCAATGAATCCTAAGTTTAACTCTGAGGGCTTCAGGACCTGGCTGATATGTAGGATGACAAATAGTAAACTGGAAATCCTAATCCAAAGTACACTGGGGGATTTGTGCCTTGTGGAGAGCAAGAATGTGAGGTCAGGACACTGCTGGGAGTAGGGCCAGTGTTTGTATGTGAAGAACACCCCAGTTGCTGGCTGGATCCAGCCTGGGATACTCACTTATTCTTGACACTGCCAGGTCTGTGGGAGCAGGGTGAAGCTTTCCATGCTCTTTGAGACCTTGGTTCACTGCCTTGGGAATAAGGAGCTAGCTGAAAGTACAGAGAGGCTGCTGCTCTCTCGATTGTTTTATTTTTGTTCCTGTGTTATAGAAGCTACCCTAACTGTTGCTTTTAGAATGAGAGAAATGAATGATTCCCATCCTCATGTAAAAGCTGCTCTATCTGCTGTACTTAAGGCAGGGAGAGATAGACAATCTTTTCAGCTATGTAACATTTAGAAAATGACTGTTTCTTGTTCTAATCATCTTCTCTCTAGTTTTTGCTAGCAAAAGGACACAAAAATCTGTGTCATATTTTTGATGTTGTCTGCAGAAGAGTCTTTACTTATCCTGGCTTTCATCTCACATGTCTGACCTCTCTTTGCCAAGCAGTCATTAGGGTGTTGTCATCCATCTCTTTACATCCTGCCCCCTAAGAAAAGCTTCCAGAGTCATACAAATATATGCAATTGATAGTGAAACCAAGAGCAAAAAATCCTGTCTCTGAGAATTCCAGTCACCTCTGCTCTGGAAAGCAAATGTAGAACCATGCTCTCATCTGTATTGATGTACATCACTTCTACTAGCCCAGCTCTATTAAATTTATTGGAGAAAAGGGTTGTGAAGAGCAACCCAACCTGGAGGTGGGCCAGTCACTAGTGGAATACCCCAGGAGCTGATACTGGGGCTAATACTATTTAATGCCCTCGTTAGTGACTTGGATGATGGGGCAGAGTGCACCTCCTGCAAATTTGCAAATAATGTGAAACTGGGAGGAGTGGTCTTCACAGGCTGGAGAAGTGGGTGGACAAGACTCTTATAAAGGGAAACGTATAGTCCTGCGCCTTGGGAGGAGTAAGTCTCTGCACCAATATATGCTGAAGATCAAACAGCTGTAAAGGAGCTTGTCAGAAAGGGATCTGGGAGTTCCGATAGACAATGAGCTGAACATAAGCCAGCAATGTGGCCATGCAGCAAAGACAGCCAACAGTCTCCATTAGAAAAAGCGTTGCCAGCAGATTGTGGCAGGTGATCTTTTCCCTCTGCTCAGTATTGATAAGGCACATCTGGAGTGCTGTGTCCCATTCTGGGACCTCCAGTACAGGAGAGACATGGACATACTGGAGCAGCAGTCCAACAAAGGGTGGTGGAGATGACTAAGGGATTGGAGTGTCCAACCTCAAAGGGGTGACTGAAAGAGCTGGGACTGTCCAGCCTTGAGAAGGGGGAGCCAGACTCTTCTCAGTAGTATTCTATGAAAAGAAACAAGTCAATGGGCAAATAACTAAGAAGAAACATTTTTTGCTCTAAAGGAGCTCAAACACTGGAACAGGCTTTCCAGAGAAGTTGTGTAGTCCCCGTCATTAGAGTTATTTAAAACATAGGTGGATACGACCCTGAGCAGCCTGCTGTAGGTGACTTCTCCATGGACATGGAGGTTGGACTAGACAATCTCCAAATGTGCTTTCCAACCTCAGCCATTCTGTGGTGCTGTGAAAACAGGAACATGAAACCTCTCTCAAAACCCTCAGATGCCAGTGCTGGAGGCACACAAGTATGATACTGTAACTGAGACTTGACTGTACTTACGTTTGTGAGCACAGTGGTTGGGCATGGGAGCTAGGCTGTTCTGTACAGGAGTATTATTTTGTATTTTGGGTTGGTCTGTGAAAATCTGTTGAAAATTTTTACCTGTGAAAGAGAAAATATTATCTGTTACCGTATGAAAATAATTGTTAATAATATGATGCACTGTAGATCTCTGGCTTTTAGAAAAAACCCTAGATTTAGTAATTCTCAGGCATATGTAATAACAAGAAACCACTGATGGAAAAAAGCTTTTCTTTCTTTTTTTTTTTTTAATCTACATTCATTTAAAAGAATGACTGATTTAATATAACCTTCATGTGTACCCTTATCACTTCCTTTCATATAATATAATAATTGGTTTTAAAACAGGCACAGTCCAGTAGCTAGGTCCATGTAAGAATATTTGGACACTAAATTTGTAGAAATATTCAACTAGATGGATTTGATTTCAGAATCAAAGCTTTCATTTGCAAACTTTTCTAATAGGGTCTCAGCCTTTCTAAATACTACAACACAAATAGAGTTCAACTTCTGGTTGGTAAATGAGACTGGTGGAGGTCTATCAGCAGTAAAGATGAGGTCTGAGAGGGTTTTACCACAGATGAAAACATAGCAGAACTGATGTAAACTGTTACTGATTCTTATTAAGCTATGTTAATGGCAATTACATTTTTCCAAGAACAGATACTGGAAAATGAAAGGTTAATTGGCTAACTGTGGCATTTCACTGGCTATGATTAAAATTAACTTGGTTTTAGTACTGTTAAAAAAGAAAATACAATAGATGACATATTGCATTTTGCTACGTAAATGACAAATCAAATAAAGAGGAAATTCAAGCACCAAATAAACATTTTCACCAGATCATCTTCCTGAGTTGGTCTTATTCAGTGATGTTTGAGTCCCCAGATTTTTCTTTTTTGTTATCCCCAGAGCTGAGATGAGCTGTGTAAGGAGTCTTGGGTTGTCTTGCCAAACAGCTGCTCATCCAGCATGGCATTGCAATGTAAGCTCACTGCAGATCAAGTATATGCTCTGTTGGCACGCAGAGAGAAAGGGAGACATGGACTGCATGTAGCAGGACATCTTAGGCAACAGTTAAAAATGGAATTATGTAAATGGCCTTTGTGGCTTTGTAGTTACTTAAAAGTACATATGTATTGCTGGCTTGTTCAAGATAAAGCTGTAGGAAAATAGTTGTAGAACTGTTTCCTAGAAGTGCACTAAAGTAATTGTCAAGACTGCTGTAACTGTGTTACTGACCAAATGGATTCTCTATGAAAGGAGCTAACGTGGTCTTTATTGGACAAATCCCCATGGTATAGTGCATCCTTCAGCTGAACATGGAGCAAAATTCTGGTCCAAAGACCACTGCAGTTGATAACCATTGGCTCAATCTACTGGATCCCAGGCATAAAGCTGATGTATATTGGACTAAGAATTCCTTACAGATGAGGTATGTCTATTACAAACAGACTTTAGTTTCCTTTTCCCATGTTTTACTCTTTATTTAGTCTTTGACACTTCTCCAGGGTGATCCATAAATGGGTGTAAAACTTGGGAAATTTCTTCTATAGACATTGCATCCACTGTGCACAAAGAAATAAATACATAAATTCCAAAACAGCAGAGTATCAAGCCTGCTGTTTCCATTAGTGAAATTTGAATTATGTTGATTTCAATAATGCTTGTGCTGAGAACTAATGGTTTATGTACCATTATGGCCTTGATTATGGGAGGTTGTTTCTATCAAGAGACATATTTATTTCATAAGTGGGGATATATGGCTGCAAAACAACAGTACAAAGTGTAATCATGTTTGCAAGGCTGATATGAATGTTTGGAATGGAATCCTTGTGTCTAAAAGTTCTGGCATCAAGGGAAGGTATTCTTCTGCCCTTTCTTTCTATCTGCTCCATGTAACATCAGAGAAAAAAGTTTTTCTTTTTTTACTATATCATCTTTGTCATCCCTAAGAGCATATTTATGATGATATTTATTTTTTAATGAAATAGAAAGGGTACAATTTATTATCATAGAATGCAGGACTGCTCTGCATTTTATTTTGTTTGCTGACATTTTTTACAGGTTGTTCTTTGTTTTTCCTTTGCATTTAGGTAGGCGAACCACATTGTGGTGTGTTTTGTGTAAAAATTGTAAATATTATGATGAATGTCCCACTGTAAATCAGTCCTTCAGTTTGAGAAACAAACAGCTACACCAATCATCTTTGCTCTATTCTTTCCTGGCCAAAAAGTGCTTCCTGTTGAGCTATACCATACTGATTATGCCAACATAAGCTTAATAATAGCCTATTTTTTACATTACCTGTACAAGCAAATAGAAGGTACTGGGCTGGTGTAGTAAAACCCTTAATAAAGTATCACCTTCAGCAAAGGTTGATACTCTAAAAGATGAATGAAAGAAAAAAAATGCTCCAGCTGGTTAGGGGGTGCTAACAGCTGCCTTACATTTGAGACAGTTTCCCTTTTACCTATTTGCTTGGAGTTTCTCTACTTGCACCATTTTCCCTGTGGAAAGTAGATGGCAGTACATTTTGCAAAAAGAGATGATTACAAAGCTCATTAATACAAAATGTTTTGGATTGTGGATGCCAGCTCAGCACTGTGGCTGGCAAACTCTTGCAATATTGACAGTGGTTTTTGGTATAATCTGTCTTTGCTCTTCCCAGTGGAGGGCAAGACAAAGTAGTTATTCTGAGTGAAACCAGTGCCATGACTGTAAGGTAAGTCTCATTGCTACCCAAAGCAACTTCTCCCCGCTGTGTAAATGCAAAGTCTCAGCTAGTATAGTGACTCATGTTTCATTTCCAGGAGCACAGAAACCAGAACAAAATACCTCCAAAAGTCCCAGTCTATGTGCCAGTCTATGTGCCTTAGTAGCTTACTCAACTCTGACTTTAATAAAAGGTCATGCAAGAAAATCAATTCTGGGTGTTAGCTGAGAAAATAATTTTAAAATTGAGTTCCTCTAGATTATTGATACCCATAATCCTGCCCTGGATGTTCAGTGATTAGGGAGTTATTTTTAACCCCCACAGTCATGACTTGAGAAATGCAGTTTTAACACTTCACTGTCTTTCAGAGTCCAGATGAAGTTTTTCCCCTCAGCTAGGCCTTCTGCAGAAAAAAACCAATGAGGAAATATCTCTCCTCGGAGACAGCTGCCTGCACAGCACTGCTGGCTGGGCTGGAGCCAGGATTACTTTACTTCTGATCCCTCTCAGTCCTGCAGGCACAGTGCACTGGAGACCTGGAGCTCATACAGTAAATGCAGCTCTAATTCACAGCAAGTCAGGTGCCTGTCATTACAGGGGCAAACAGATTTAAACCATGCACACAGGCATGAAGGAGGATAAGCAGATCTTTTTATCATGAAGAAATGTTAGGCAGTATCTGAGTTGTGCAATGTTTTCCTGTCAGACACTCCTTGCGTCCTTAAAAGCTTTTAATTCATATGCTTCAGTGGAAGTTTTTTTTGCCAGCTACAAGAATCATTTTATTGTTGGAAAGTTTTGTTAAAGGGAGCTGGTACACAGAGAGCTGGGCTTAAAGCAGACTCAGGCTTTATTTTCTCTGAGGGAGATAATAAACTGTTAGGGATAAAATGACTTACTCCTCCTTTGGACATGCAAAGACTGCTCCCATTGTGACAATTAGAAGATTTCCCATAATTGATACAATTTTTCCCTTATTCATGCATGTAGATTGCGGGTGCTATACCAAGTCTCTGTGCAGATAACAGAGCACTGAATGGATGCTCAGGGTCTGTCCTGATTCAGGGTCTGTCCTGATTCAGCTGGTTGCAACTTTTTATCATAGGATGTTCACAGAAAACTGCCTGTCCTTCTGTCCAGAGCAAAAAAGGATTTAACCATACAGTATTCCACAGTCTTAAAAAAAATCTATAGTCACATTTTAAGTAACATGATCGTTACTTCCACATCACATGCATTCATGGTCTAGCTAATCCCATGAAGAAATGTTTTTCTATAGTTATCCCCAGGTTTGGTTTTTCCAGTTTGAGTTCATTCCTCCTCTGCTGTCAACAGCCCTCAAATATCTCAGTCTCAGTGTAGCCTGTTATATTTGGGTTGTAGAGAAGCCCTGCAGATTTTCTTGTCTTTCATGTGTGAGCTGAACCTTGAAGAGTTCAGTGTAGAAAGAGTCATGCTGGAGCAGTCCTTGTAGCCATATGGAGTTTGGGGTTTGTATGGTAGAGTGAATAGCTGAAGCGTGCATAGTAAAAAAGTAGTGACACTTATGGATCAGGCCTACCAAATTTTCAGGAATGTGGCCTGATGTTCAGGAAGTGGAACTTTTTGAATAGCTACTTTTTTAACCCTGAAAACCAGTGTAAAATATCCAGCCTTTGTTTGCACAACGTAGAATAACCAAACATTCTGAAATTGCCACATCTACTCTCATTATTAGAGATGTGAACAAAGATTTGCTATTTTATAGATCCCTTCACGTAGAAGTCTGCACTATCATGCAAGCTCAGATAGTTACCTGACCTCTGAGAGTGTTCTTTTCAGAGAGGGTTTCTGTTCATTCCTATTTCCTGTAAAAGATAGCAGCTCTTGTTTGTTGGGGTGAGGGTAGATTAACTTATTGTGTAATATTTACTTCTTGTAATGGTGTATCGGTAAGTTTGGGATTTTTTTTTTGTTTGCTTCATTTTCTGTTGGATATTACAGTGGTTGGAAAGCACGCTAGATGTGTTTAATTTTGGCATGAGACTAATCCCAAAGGAGATGAAGTTGAAGACACTGATATGTTGAGGTAAACTCCAGCATGCAGGCTAGCCAGCCACATTCATTTAAACATTAATATGAGTCAAACAAAGTACTAGATCCCAAATCCAGTCAACCCCTGATTTTGTGTTTACTTCAGAATTCTGATGCTCTTCTTTGTTACTGTTGCATTACAGTTTCCAAACCACAACATAAAAGCATTTACTCTGTGTCTGTAAATCTAGCAACCTGAACTCAGCTTTGCAAAAACTGTAAGAGCAGCACCTTGGACCAAAATGCTGGCACTTGGGGTAGGAAGGGTGAGAAGGGGTGACACTACAGTCTAAAAGTGCCAAGGTGCAGAGCTGTCCAGCATGGCACACATGGGCTTACCTGGTTGGATCCAGAAGCAGCTGTCAGCACAGTTGGAGATTTGAGTGCAGTACTGTTCCCTTGCACATCTAGTTCCAAGACTAAATGTGGACACAGGACAGCAGGTGTGTCTGAGGGTGTTACCATGCAATTCACAAAGCACATATATGATCTGAAGGTACTTACCTTGCTCAGGTACATTCTGTGCTTCCTGACTACCTGTATTTTTATTTCTTCATCAGACCTACTTAAATCTCTTATTTCTCACCCCTAAGCACCTTGCTTAAGCTGTCAGCTGATGTTCTGTACTTATGCTATCTTCAATTGCTACTACATACAGGGAGAAGAAATTGGAAAAGGTATTGAAAAACTTGGAATGTCATGGGTCCGACTTAGAAGTTTTTTCTGACTCAGCTTGCTACATCAGTAGACATTATAGGGTTTGGAAGATAGAAAAGAAATTACCTGATGAAGAACTGGGAAGTGAGGGAAGGTGGGGAGGGCACAAACGCACATGGTGAGATCTGCCAGAGTTTAAGCCATTTATCAGTTTGTCTGAAGGAGTTCTAGTGCAGGCTGAGTAGGAGAATAGCTGATTGGAGCCTGTGTTCCAGGGATCACCCAACAAAGCCTGGCAGCTGCTTCTGGGGTCCAGCAAGTTGTGTTCACTCTGCCTCTTCAGAGACTCGTGTGCAAATTGATGGGTGCTGGTGCTGGAGGAGAAGGTTGATGTGCTCCGGGAAGCAGTTAGGAAGGAATTGCCCACAGTGATGGGGGGAAGGCTCTGGGTTCTGATGGGCAGAAGTCCCTGACACTCTGGCTGCTTCTTTTCTGGTATGAGGTACTTTGTGTCTGTGTTCCTTCTTTTAAAGCCAATAGTGGTCACACGCTTATCTTTGCAGTTTGTGTCCATAATGCAATCAAAAGTGGTGATGATGTCATCTACATCTGACCTCTCTTCTCTGGGATTTCGGTCTCTGCTTTTCTCCTTCTGACTGTTTTTTTGATCATTTTTATTCTTTTTGAAAGAGAAGATATGGTTCAGTATACTGAATCGTCCTTCTTTCTTTGGGGGTCTGTTGTTCTGGGAGGGAAACTGTTGACCTGGCTCAGATCTACTGGAATTACAAATCAAAATGTGATGTCATTATTGCCAAATAATAAATAAATACTGTATTTGCCCATGAAATGGAGTATGTATTGTTCAGACACATTTGCAGGAGTCATTCAAGGAGGCAGAAAATTAGGAATGCAGGTTTGTAATTAACAGAGACTATAAATGATACCATGTTACTTCACTCTTTCTTATGGGGTTCATTGCCTTACACTCATCTTAATGTAGGCTCAGTGCAGCTATCAGGAAAAAAAAAATAAACAAACTTTCCTGGCTTCAGCATCTACCAGCTGCGGAATTATTCTTACTGGTGAAGCAAGATCCAATAATAACAAGAATAACATGATGGGATTTTTAAAACCAAGTGGTCTTTGTATTATGTCATATTTGGAAAATAGTACTTCCAACAGCACAGTCATTGCTAACACTGTAACAAAGGCACTAGTTGGCCATTCCTCCCCTTTCTCTTTTCCCTTCCCTTTCCCTTTTCCTTTCCTTTACCCTTTCTCTTTTCCCTTCCCTTTACCTTTCCCTTCCCTTTCCCTGTCTCTTTTCCTTTCCTTTTCCTTTTCCCTTTCCCTTTCCCTTTCCCTTTCCCTTTCCCTTTCCCTTTCCCTTTCCCTTTCCCTTTCCCTTCCCTTTCCCTTTCCTTTCCCTTTGCCTTTCCTTTTCCCTTTCCTTTTCCTTTTCCCTTTCCCTTTCCCTTTCCCTTTCCCTTTTCTTTCCCTTTGCCTTTCCTTTTCCCTTTCCTTTTCCTTTTCCTTTTCCTTTTCCTTTTCCTTTTCCTTTTCCTTTTCCTTTTCCTTTTCCCTTTCCCTTTCCCTTTCCCTTGCCTTGCTTGTACTAAAGATGTCTGGTGTAGTTTTAGATCTATCAAGATAATTGCCTACAGTAATGATGCTGTAGTGTTTTTAGTAGTGTTTTTTAGATGAGATTTTGCTAACCAACATTTCAGATCTACTCTGTCAGGCAGAGTGCAGGAGGAGGAGGGGAAATGTTACCCATGTCTCAGAATTTGTAACATAGGAAATAATACTAACTTCTGACTGAAAGGAGGGGAAAGCACAAAGAAATGTGATAATAAGTGCATGCTCATTTACCAAAGCTGAAGAACTAAAATTAATTAAATGACAACTGCTGAAACATGAGAAATACAAAGAGAGAGGAAGATCATAAGCAGTGGTAAAAGGCTCATACTTTTTAACAGAAAAAAAAAGTCAGAGTAAGAAGAATTCAATAATATAATCAAGGCAGAGAACTAAATAAGGAAAACACTCCTAAACACTTATCCAGAGGATGCAGACTTGAAATTTAATTTATTATCTACCTGGCAAAGCTGCTTTTGTGTTCAGTCTATGTCAGATTAAATGAACACACAGCTAGTTACAGAGCTTTCAAAGAAGAGGAAGGCATAATAGTGAGGGGTGAAATTATTCTGTAAGATAAATTTTCTGAATGAAGGCGACTGAGCAAGATCTATACTCACATCTTCTTGCTTCAGAACCCTCTACTGATTGGCAGACTAACACTGTAACCTCTGTGATGAATTTTCAGTAGATGACTAATTCTAATGTTGCTACTTGGGTGGAAAACTTGAACTGAGTATTGCATATGAATCGAGAAGACATCACCCAGGGCTCAAACCCTATGATAGCAAACAAAAAGCAATATATTTGCTTTCTAGTAACTAGCAGTATATGAGCAAAATGTGAACTTTTGTTTTACCTGCTCTCCTGAGACAGCAGATTGATGCATGCTGTATGCCCACAGTACATTGCATATATCAGAGGAGTGTTTTCATTGATGTCTCGAGGGTCGCTATCTATCCCCAGCTCTAGCAGTGTCTGCACACAGTCAGCTTTCCCTGCTGCTGCAGCCCAGTGCAAAGGTGTCCTATGGAAAAGGAGGAGTATCATTAAAATAAATGGATAAATTTACTATTGAAACTACTAATGACATAATGAGATGTGCTTCTATGCTACTTATCCAGATCCACAACATCCATTTTATGGTATTCTTCAGTGACTTACCCCGTGCTGATGTAGTTGCCAGTGGTGGTAATAAGGCCACTGAAGAACTTCTATCTATGTGTGACTATTTAGCTGTAAAGAAAGTAGATCTGGGGTTGCAAAATGCTTATACATGCTATATAATAGCAACTGCTGGAGCTGCAGAGTGGGAAGAGTCCCTGAAGTTTTCAAAGCAGAATTAGAAAAAAAAGATCTTTATAGTGTCTCCTGCATAGTGTCTCCTGCACAGGGACAAGGTCTTTTCATCTTTACACCAAACACAATTAGCAATGGTTGGCTCAGGCATCTCCGTGGAAGTAACTGGAAAAGAAGCCTCCTCTGGGTAAATGAGAAGGACTGGACACATCTGCCAGGCTGTTGTTGGCTCTTTGTCAGTTTCTGTGTTTTTTGACGGGCACAGACTGGAGCAGATATAATTGTCTTGAATATGTGCATGACAATTAAACATATTTTCTGCTTGGCAGAAGATTTGCATCTTGTCTTTGGAAAACTATGTGAAGTTTCCAACTTGTAATACTTTGCACTTATGAAAAATCTGGAAGCACAGAAAACACCATAAGAAAACTGTGAGAATGAAAAAGAAAATTAACCTTTCTTCTGCCTGTTTCTTTGCAATCCCAGTGATTTCAGATGGATGCAGTCGGACACATAATAGAATGGAAATTTGCTGTATTTACAGTGAACAGCTTATCTTTTCCTCTCTTCAAGTATAACATCTATGGAAATATCTGAGAATGTGCAATAGTAGGTCACGTCTTACTGAGCTCTTTACTGTAGTTAAACTCCTCCCTTCACTCTTCTTTCCATAAAAACACAGCCTTCTCAGCTACATTTTACTGATGTTTAGAAACTTCTCCAGAACCCTGTTGGTTTTATTTCTGTTCCATTTTATTGCACTTTTCCATGAAGAATGCTATTATTTTAAGTACCTGAAGGCCTAAGCCAAGAAAATGTTCGCTTTTGCTCCACTGAGCAGAATAAGCAATGTGAACAGTCAGTTGGTTCTGTTTGCATTAAATAGATTTTAGAGCAAAGTTCCAAGGGAGGTAGGTGTGGGCTGAAAAACAGTAAAGGAGATGACTCTTGTGCACTTATGGTATAGGTATGTCATCCTAGAAGAAATCAAATGCGTCATCAAAATGGAAGGTGAAGTTCCCTTGGTCCTAAGGAATACTGTGTAAGCATTCTTATGAAACACGGGAGAATGTGTTTCATTCTTAAATGAAACAAGGGAACATTGCCATTTCTTAAATACAAATAGCAGCAGGATCCTAGTCAAATTGTAGGATCCTGTTCTATTGTTTTGAAAAGAATGTCTACTTTTGATTGAAAGAAGTTAAGTCAAATGGTGACAAAGTCCTTTCACACATAATCTTATCATTTCCTACCAGAAACACAAAGCTAAATAACATTCCTACTAGTCAGTTATTATACCAGATATGATATGTGTGGGCTGGACTGCTTTGCACTGCTTCTGAGCAAGCACAGTTCTCCCTAAGTGCGGTTCATTAGTCTAGTGCACAAGACCATGGCCTGTGAAACAGGAAACACCATTATAGAATAAACAGAGCTAGTCTCAGGTTAATAGAAAGGAAGCAGCAATTTCAGTCAGAGTTTCCATGGTTACCTTTCATCCACATCAAGGGCCTGCAGGTTGCACCCCGGGACTTTAGCCAGCTCACTAATAATATCACTGTAGCCTGAAGCAGCAGCAATGTGCATACATGTTTTGCCATTCTCATCATCGTAGTTTATTATTGATGATCCCTGGTAGTGGTCTAGAATGATGGAACACAGAACCCTGTTGCCACTCTGGGAGGAAGTTCAGAGAAGAAAAGCATTTTATGATGGAGCTTACACCAAACTGCATTTTCTCTGCTAGAAAAGGCTAAATACAATAATGGTATTTTGTTTTGCGTATACCAGACTCCCCAGGTATGAAAGCCAAAAGCTTCCGATCTCCTGCTGGGAACTGAGTTTGAATTATGAATTTCCTAGAACACTTTGAACACTGCAAAAATAATAAATAATGTACCACTACAAACATCTCCAAAAGTTACAGAGTGTAAATTACTCAACAACTTTCTCAGAAATAACTTTGGGTTTTTTGCAGTTTTGCTAATCCAGAGTCCAGAAAGACACAAGCCTAAGGACCTCAGAAGACCAACCCAATTCTGTAAGCCTGTCCAGCTACACCTAGAAAAGCCATGTCAAATATTTGCTCAAGTGGTTCTTGAAAATTTTCTTAGCTAGTATGCTCTAGTACCTTAATAGTAAGTTGAAATTGTTCTCTAGCTTGCAAATGAAACTGAACATTTTATATGCTAACTTGGTGGAAAGAGAGAGAAAGAATCTGTGATTTTTTTCTGTAACAAGAGAGAAGCACACAGCTGGAGATGTCTTACTAGACCACCAAATTCAATCCCTGTGATCACTAGCAGCTATGTTACATCACCCATTTCATAGACTTACTGTGTCCAATAAAAGCAGTTAGTTTTTTTTTTGTCCCCATTACTCCCAGAGGAAGTCAGCTCAAGAACTTGTTTGCTTTAATGATTAATATCTCTAATTTGTATACATACCCATGTCTGATTTATGTCATTTTGGTTCTATGCCAGCATTACTATTTAGATTAAATACTTCTTTACCTGGTATGTGTTCTTCAGATCTATTCATAGACAATCTTCATATTGTTTCTGAGCAGTTCTCTTGTTGCTCTAATTAATCAAGGCCTTTTAAGTTTTCCATGTAAAATGCACTTTTTATTTCTCTCATCAACCTACTAACCATTCTCCTTTTATGTTTTAGTTGTGTATCCTTGGAGAGGGATGAATAAAATTGTATGTAGTTGTGCATAGTAGTGGAGACCTCATAGTAGCCTTCCAGTATCTGAAGGGGGCCTACAAGGATGCTGGAGAGGGACTGTAGTGATAAGACAAGGGGTAATGGGTTTGAACTTGAACAGGGGAAGTTCAGGTTAGATGTAAGGAAGAAATTCTTTACTGTTAGGGTTGTGAGGCACTGGAACAGGTTGCCAAAAGGTGTGGTAAATGCTCCATCCTTGCCAGTGTTCAAGGCCAGGCTGGACAGAGCCTTAGGTGACATGGTCTAGGGGAAGGTGTCCCTGCCCATGGCAGGGAGGTTGGAAGTAAGTGATCTTAAGGTCCTTTCTATACCTAACCATTATATGATTCTATGATAGACGTTTTTGCTAGGTCTTTGTACAGTGACACTAGCTCTTCCCTATTTGTGTTAGAAATACCTCTTTTGGTATGTCACAGAAGAGCATTTGCCTAATTCACAGCTGTGTCTCATTAGAAGCTACTAGTAATTTTGGAATAACTCTTTACAACTCAGTACTTCTCTCTCTTCCATAATTGTTTCCAAACAGTTTCTAGTTTCTGGGAGAACCTTCTGTTATTAGTGCCCAAATGAATGACTTAAATTTTTTATCCTATGCATTTTTTCCCATTTGTATTACTGTAGATTTGAAGGTACTCCATTTTCCACTGTATGATATCCCTATTCCTTTCTGTTAATGTCTTCCAGTTTTTTCGCTTTGGCACATTTCATCAGAAGGTCTCTGTATTTTGTGCCACGTTATCATGAAAATATTAACCAAGATTGATTCTGCACCTTATTCCTGAAAGTAATTTCTTTTCAGGCATTATTGAACATTCAGTTATTACTCTTGACTTCTTGATTTTGAGATACAAGTTCTTTTGCTTCTCCATACTTTTGCTTATTATTCTGTAAGGTGTCTACTTATTCTAAATATGTCTTTCAAGATGGAGAGACATCCATTATATCTCAAGTCTTTTCTACACACTTTTCTCCTCCGCTTTTGGGACACAGATATCTGCTACATATTGCACCATTGGCAGGATACAAGCCAGGTCTCTGGAACCTGGTGGTCCCAGTGATTCTCAGTCCCACAATTTACTGAAATATGTCCCTCTGAAATAAGGAATTTTGTCTTGTATATATTGTTTTTAGTCAGCTGTTTAATTTATAGTCTACTCATGATCATGCCATCCAAGCTTGTTTTCTATGACCAGGCATTTTATAATACCCTTATTAACCACATTAAAATTGTTAATAATTAATAGTTGCTTGAATATCTAATGAAAAAAGGGTGTTGATCAACATTTTGAAGAATACCAATGTCCTATGAATAATGGTTTTATTCTCCAGTCCTTACACCAAATGTCCTCCATACTAGCATAATTCTGGTTAGAGATATAAATCCCTGGTCGCATTCAAGGCTAACTGAATCTAAATGTCTATTATATACTGCTAGTACTACCACAATAGATATCTATCTATTGCCATCCTTCTCCAACTTATTTTGGTTAGAAAAGAATAAAATTAGTAATATGCATTACCTTAGTATTTCTGTATTTGTGTTCTAATGATACTACTGTTCTTCTAATCTTATGCTATCTTGCTAAATCCAAATTTCACATCTGCACCTACCGTTTCAGTCCCCCAGTGTTTTTGCACAACACCTAGTATTTGCGTAAGAAATTTCCCACTGTTCTTACTGGCATTTTATACATTTACAGACAGTTCTGTCTCCCACTAATCTTCCACTTTCTAGACTAAACAAACCATTTCAACCTCTCTTCATCAGTCAGGTTTTTCAACCCACTTATAGTTGGTTCTTTTGGCCTCTTTCCAGTTTGTCTACAGCTTTCTTCAACTATGGCATCTCAAACAGTACAATTATCCAGCTGAGGTTTCTCTCCTGACACAGAAAATGACATTGCTACTTCCTGTAGCCCACATATATGGTGCTTCTGTTAATATGCCCCAGAATGATGTTAGTTTGATTTGTATCGACATTGTAAATTAAACCTCTACTCACTTTTTAATCCACTACTCTTAATTTTGTGCAAACAGCTTCAGTCTTTCACTGTTCTACTTTACACTGTTCTACTCTATGAATTGCAGTTCAATCCTAAAATTTATCAAAATAATTTTGAATATCATCCTAACCCATGAAGTGTCCCTCTAATTTGGTTCTAGATGTAGGTTATATGCATATTCTGTATTTTATCATCTTATTATGGAACAAATAAAAGCATTCTTATGATAAATCCCTAGTTAGACTCTCTATGAGATGTCCAAATCCAAAGGTTATTTGAACTGTTCTGAATGTGTCTGATAGAGAATATAGGAGTGTGAACAATCATATAGTGATTCATATATATAATCCCAGTCTCTGGGTTGATTTTGATTGCATTACTCCTTATTCTTCCCCACTGGGACTTTGGACTATCTTTGGACTGAGTTCTGAGTCCATTATAGAAGATTGTATTTATACAAATTGTGCTGTTCACATCATTCAGTGTGCTCAAAATAGTATGTACTGCTCAAAACAGAAAGAGACAAAAAATTGGACTTTCTATGATCACTCTATTCACCACTTGCTTAAGAAAGGTTCTGTGCTGTGTGATGAATTTTATTTTGTTGGCACTCTGCCAGTATTTCTATGTTTTACTACATGGTATTAGAGTGATTAATTGACATTCAAACTATAGCCTTACTATATCCAATAGCCTCTTATCTGAGGAAGCAAGAATTGCTTTGAATATGGCTGTTAAATTTCTGTCCTGTTTTAACAATATTTGATTCTTCTGCTGAAGGAGATCTCCGGCCAACTGTTCTGTGGTTTTCCAGCTCTCTCTTCTTAGGAATGCCTTCTTATCTTTACATTCATCTTGGCTTTTTTAAGTTGCACACAAAATTCTCCTAAAATGCTTACGCTGCCCTTATTCCTAGATTGATAGCTTTGAGCTGAGGTCACCAAAAATATAGGCTTTCTGTGGTAAATTTACCATGAACCACTCTACTATTGTTAGAGCAGAGGATGTTCAGTGGTAAATTTACCATAGGAAAATTATATGTTTTTGTAACCTTACTCTATGTATCCCTACATTTCATCTTTGCTTTTTGTATTCAAATTCCTCTCACCAATGTTCTCAGAGATTATTAGTTATTTTGCTGTGTGTTTCTATATAATTCTGCAGGGCTCCCCACTCAGTTTTATTTACACTTTTTTCCCATCTCACTCCTTTAGCTCCTTCCACCCAGTATTCATTTTTGTAAGTGAAATTTTCTTTATTAGATCACCCATCTAAATTAGACTGACTTACTTCATTAAGGAGAAATGTCCTAAAGCCTCAAGCTGGGAGACCTTGAAAGGCAAGCTGTCATTGTGCTTTATGCAAGATTTTGTCTGAGGTTTGTGTCTTCTCCAGACTGTGGCAAACATTCAGTAACAGGGTCATTAGTGAATTTGTTGTTAGCTCTTAACTTTGACTTCATTACAACTCCATTTTTGTCAGGTTTGTTAATAAAAAGCCCAGCTCCTGATAGTTGCATCTCTCAGTACTTTCAAAACAAGAAAATAATTCTTCACGAAGTATTCACTGAATCAGGTGCCATAAGGAGAATTATGAATGTTTGGTGCACTTTTATGGTTTCAGTACATTTTTTACCTGTTTCTACCCAATTTATCCTCGTTGTTATGGCCATTGTTCTTATACTTCTGCCATTCTGATATGCAGAATGGTAATTTTACTTAGAAAGTTTATTGTCACTTGTGCAGTATTCTGCTATAACACTGCATTTTGTTTTGCCAGGTCTTCAACTGTACATAATACAATATTTTCTTTGTTCACTGCACTGTATAGAGGGTTATTTTTCCCACCTTGTCAGAATACTCTAACGAGCTACAGATTTCGATGTCAAGGAGAAGAACCATGTGAAGGGAGTCTGCTAAGCTGGCTTGTGGCTACCAGTAATGTAGAGGTGGGAGGAGGAGTGGGACAGACTATAGACCACTTAACTGTTTTCAGGAAACCCTGACAAAGTACTTTTCTTCCAAGTGAATGCCTCCAGAGGTTATGTGGTTAGGTATTATTAGTTCTCCTATACTTTCTGTCTGTTTGTATTAGTGTGCAGTTTAAAACCTTCCTGTATCTATAGCCAGCTTTGCTGAATGGAAATTCCCCACTAGCAGCTCTTGACATTTCTTCTTATTATTAGCATTGAAGGCTAAATTAAGGCCGTCTGTGTTCCCTGTCCTTCTATATCCTCCCTTTTCAATCCCACGCCTTTCTCTTTGTTGTCTTTCTGCTCTGACACTGAAGGGCTTGACATTTTAAGTATTATTTCACATCTCTGTCTCATTGTAGGTGAAGAGTCTTCCATTTCAAACACAGCGAATGCCAATCTCAAGAGCAGGGACATGCTGCAGCACCTCTAGTCTGCCATAAACACAGCACATTGAGAAATGCCCATAAATATTGCAACCTGGGTTGCTGAAGGGTTTTGCACACATGGAAGCTTTCTCCCATTTTTAAGGACATTCAGCATCCCTCTCTGTACTCCAGACTAGGGAAAGCTGAGGAGTGGAAGCATGTTCACTCTACCTGCACTGCTGCCCTGCCCTGGCTGCCAGATGGCTATGCTGGCAGTGCAGAGGCAGCGCACAAATTCAGAGCACCCTGTGGTTTCTCTGCTCTCAGGGGACAGAGGTCACTGGGCCCTATGCTGAGCAAAGGAACAATCCATAATGCCATCTTCAGCTTTCCTTCTGCCAGGAAACTTGCCAGGAGTTGCCTGGATGCAGCCCAGGCCCTTCACAGGGTATGTTTCTGATGGCAAACCAATATAAATTAACAACAACTCTACTGACGCCACTGTAGTTACACTGGTGAGACTCGGCCAGCTTAGAGAGAAGCTCATAATTCTTCTCCTAACCCTAGTACTTCAACCTCAGACACCCACTGAGACAGGTCACTTGCAGACTCAGGAGTGACCCAGCTTGGCTTGACTTTGTGGTACTCTTGGAAAGAGATCGTGTTGCTGTGCTACAGGATACTTTGTCCTGTGGTCCTCAGAGCACTGCTGCCTCTGGTACAGCTAGGAGACACGGTGTTTTTAAAATACTTACCCTCTCAACAGCCTTAGTGGGTATTGGAAAAAGCTACCAAGTGACAAAGGCAGTCATGGAGGCATGCCTCTATAGTTACCACATATTCCTCCCTCTCCTACCCTCTCTTTGCTCAAACTAGAAACTGCATGAAATACTCGCCAATTCTCTGAGAATGAGTTTCACTTGTAGTCTTCTATAATAAGTGCGTGATTTACTGTCTAAATGACTATGGCTATGACTAATATTACTTGGCAGCTTTCTCCTGCTAGTACGTTGTCGTGAGGGCTAATTTGTCCGGATGAGCTGTTTACGTGCTTTGAATAAGAGGTCATTTTTTATTCTGCAGGAGAATAAGAATTTTTTTCTTTACTACTAGCAGAGAAATTGAAACATTTCTCTTCCAGTACCTTTTTCCAGGTATAGGAGATCAGGACATTTATAGATATGCAAAAAGTGTGATGCATGTACATTACTCATGTTCTGGTGTCCACTTGCAGAGTTACACATAGTCTGTTCTGAGAAGAGTTCTGGTAATTATCCTGTACTTACCTACAGGTTTTCCCCAAGACAAATTTCTACTATGCTCAGTGGGAGTTCTGCAATTGATTTCCTTGATTTGGCACAAATAATTACATTGTCAACAGCATGTTGACAGTTAATTATTTCAGGTAAAGGCATTTTTTTCTGATGATCTGGTTGTACTGATGAGTTTGTATATCAATACTGCTGTACCCTGTACAAGTCACAGAAGGGGCTTTGGCTTATGAAATGACACAAATGAAACCACAAAAGTAGGTTATAGCTCTTCTGAAAAACTAAGTAGCAAGAGGGAACATTCCTGAGCATCAGAACTTGGCTGTATACAGTAAAATTTTAGAACTCCTCCCTGGCATGGATTTGTATTGGGTCAATTAACACTTTCCCTACCAGTTCCTGTATGTAGTTCAGGAGATAGCATGAGCTGCAGACCATTTCTAATAAGTGGTCTGCATACTATGACCATCCTGTTTTAGAGAATAAGAGTTTAGCTTAATTAGTTGGTAGGGACACAGGCTGTCCTGTGATAGTGATACCGGGAAATAAAGGGTTAACATTGTGCCTGCTTTCTTAAGTAGTCGCTGTGCTTGGTGAAGCAGAACTGTAGGAGTTAAAGTTGCTAGAATGGTGAAGCAGAATTGTAGGAGTTACAGCTGCTAGGCAGAATTGTAGTAGATAAGATTCACAGCTTAATATTTAAGACATTCTTGTTCAAATAGTATCTTTAGAAAGAAAAGGAACAAAAGATAGCCAGAGTAACAAAATTTGCAAACTCGACAAGTTTCTGCTTTAAGATACATAAAACCAGCTTGTACCGAACCTGAAGTCTGGATAGGAGCCAAAATGAGTCTGCGTGAAAGGAAGAGGTTACTCACTGTGATGAAGAGGAACTACAAGCGTTCATCCTGACGACCCCCTAACAAGGACCACCAGGAGGCACTGCGCAGGCACACCAATGGAATGAGTGCCAGAAAACTAATTATAATACTAGATGGGAATAGGTTTTGCATATGTATTAGGCGTGAAGCAATCTCACGTTTAGGTAATCATTATATGTAATATAAACGAACTGAGTGTCAAAGGGGGGTGCGCATGCTTTTGGAGGAGCAACCCCCAAGCGCCTCAGCGCTGAATAAAGCATACCTACTTTACAACTCTAACGAGTTGTGGAGTCAATCCATGTATCAATAGTTAGCCTTGATGCCAGACTCAAGGCTAAATCACATTCAATTTTTATTGCTGACATTGTCACAAATGTTTACTGCACTTTTTGGAAGAAGCTTCTGATGGTACTGGAGCAGTTTTATTTCTTACTCAAAGCTATTTGCAAACTCTCTTCTTCCTTGTTTTGCAACTTGACAGCTCACTCTATATAGAGTCTTGCTGCTATGCAAAGAGTGACAGCTGTACCTTTGCTGGAATGACAATATTTATACAACAAAGGGATTTCTTAAGGGTATGCTTGGCAAATGCACATAGAACCTATTTTTCATTTGTTTGCTAACAGTCAAAATTGTCTTTAAAGCTTAGTGACATAAATAAAGAAATCAGTACTCTTTCTTTCAGTTATTTCGAGAAAACTGCATGAAACAAGGAGAAAACAAGTACAGTTTTGCAGAGAAAGAAATCTGCCTGAAACCAACCAGACTGTGAACAGTGCCTAGCAAATACACTTTTTCTGGCCCAACTGAACAACAAACATGTCACATGGACAAACACCCACTAAATTTAAGGAGGTTTTTGGAAGTCTCTCTGAATCCTTCAACAGTAGGCAGCCCTCAGAAAAAAAAACAGGGTGCTGGGCAGAAAGCACACAGATCCCTCAAGGAAGACCCCGGGCCTGAGGCATTGCTGCCTTCCCTGTCCCCTTCCTCTGCCCTGGCTGTGTGGCCAGCTGTGTCCTTGAGGTGCCCAGCGTCAATGAAGAGGTTTGTTCCTAGAGATCCTGACATTTAAGCGTGCTTTCACCTCCCAAATCATTACAGAGGCTGCCACGCTTGCTCAGCCAAACACAAATGGATAATTGCCTACACTTTTCTTTTACGATGTGTTTAAGATATACAAGTATTTTGCTTTTCTCTTAGGAAACAGGGTGCTGAAATAATTGCACTGTTGTGGAGCAAACACGCAGGCTTGTAATTTTTTTAAAACTTTGCACTCCAAATCAACCTATAAAAAGTCATCAGCGCAGTTTTGCATGGCAGAATATTATTTTTAATACCTTCTTTTTAGTTGCCTTTTTTTTTATCCCTAAGAGTTTGCATTTCTTCACTTGAGAAGAACTCTTTAATGGACTTTTTGTTTATTCTTTAAATGAAAGCTGATATTTTTCTGTAATCCTATGACTTTGGAAAACAGTTTTAAAAAAGAGACAAAGAAATTTCTGGTAAAAATTATTACAACTGGCAAGGCAATGCAGAAAGATGCCCAAACTTCTCAAGCTATTTCCAAGGTACTACTAATTTTATTATGATACAGTAGTATGTATGACAGTGTATACCATATAGTATGTACTATATTCTACTAGGATTTCAATTACACCATTATCTAGATCTGCTAGAATGGCTTTAAACTTCGTTGCGGTACCAGTGAACTTTTTTTTTTTTTTTGTCACAGAGGTGCGTTTCCTTTTCATTACAGAAATTAGTGCTGGTTGAAATGAGAGAAATGTCTCCTGAAATACTTCCAATATAGTCCTATCCGCACCAGATGATAAAAATATGTGTAAAAAGTGTGACATGAGATATTCTCACTCCAAAACAGAATGATTTGTGTCTTTGACACTGCTATAACACATTTGCACTGAAGATGCGAACTTGAGTGGCAGGACGTTTCAGCTTTTCAATAGAGCAGACTTTGGTGCGGGCAAGGTCTGTCTACTTAGATGGTTGGGCCTCCACAGCTGCCATTTGTCTGATGGAAGACCAAGTACCAAACATATGGTCTTTGAAACAGCCATTGTGGAACAACTATTTCACAGGAAACATGCCTGAGAATCTGGTTTTGAATGGCAGCCAGGGGATTTTATGTGGTCCTGGTCTGCGTTTCAGCCCAGTGTGCACAAACTGCCTCTTTCCTGCAACAAGTTTCAGTGCCTGGTCTCCCCCTTGATGTATTTTTAAAAATGAAATTTAACACAGGGCCCTATTCAGCCGAAAAAAGCTCCTGCAGCTGGTACTGCCTGAGCAATGTGAGTCTCTTGTGCCCTGAAGATATTAATACAATACTTAAAGCAAAAATCCCCCCTTTCCAGCAGCCACAGAGGAGACAATTAGACAAAACAATAATCCCACCTAGCAGAGCTGTTGTTCTGCTCTCTATCATAGAAGAGAAAGTCATGCCTGTCCATGGTGTCTCTTTCTTCTGGGTCTAACAGGGCAGCAGAGAGCACCGGCTGAAAATAATTTTTCTTGGCCAAGCCTAAGTAGGAGAAATGGTAACAGACCTGTTCCATGCTCTGGTATTTCAACTACCCCTTCTGGGACTAGAATATGCAGAAGTATGTGGATGGAAGAAGCAATTTATAAGGCTTCATAGCAGAAATCTGACAAGAAGGATGTTATTTCCTCTGATTTCTGGGAGTAACTTACAGGGAGAAAGAAAAGGGAATTCTGATGTGCCTCCATCTTAGTCCAAGTGGGTTTTGTGAGGTTTTAATTTCCCCCTTTCTCAAGAGTTATTCTGCGTATTTGTGACAGAAAAGTAGAAGTGGGAGTTAATCCTGCAATTACATTAATGAGGTTTACAAAATACAGAATCAGGGAGAGATTAAGGTATGAGAGGAACTCTGAAGGTCATGATATGAAGGGGATTCCCTATTGTCTTTCTGTCTGAGAGAAAGCTTATTCCCAGAACTCTGATCCAGACCACTGCATAGCCTGTAGGAGCTTGCATGAGTTTCAGAGATTTCCCACTGGAAGCAGCCTGCACTGGAATATGCCTAGTCAAAATGAAGAACAGGTTTTAGAGTAGATACGTTTAGTCTCCCAAGGCAAAATAACAGGGGATGTAGCTGAGTTTCAGACTGATTGGGGTCAAAGAATAACAAAACTAATGTTGAAACAATACCAGTTGCAGAGGCCAAAATATACCCCTGCTTAAGACAAACAAAAGTTGAGCCTATTGTACAAGAACCATCTGTGTGAGGTCATGGTCAAAGGAAACAGATTATTTGTTCTAGGTGTCCTTGCTCATTTACAAATATAACATGTGGCAGTTCAGAGCTTTTAAATTTCTTTGTTGACACATTTTTTAAGACAAGTGAACTTAGACCAAAAGGTAAGGATGCAAATATTTAGTCATTGTAGGCAAATGTTACTGGATTTTTATGCAAGTTCTATTTCTGGTTATCTGTTGTGCAGGTGTTTTGAACATTGATACCAGAACTTGCTATGGCAAGTGAGCAAGTAAAAACATATTTATATAATTCCATCTGGGAAGTTTTCTGCAGTAAAGTTTGAGAATAACTTAGTAAATTTGGCTATATTTTATACCCCTTACTACCAATTGCATAGTACAGTATTTAATGCCACATTAAACCTGCGTGTTTTTTTTTCTAATTACTGCCTGAGTAATTTTTAGCAATTTGACTTTTTTTTTCTTTTTCATAGAAGATAGGAACATATAGTTCAACAGGAAATGTGTTTGCTTCCTTGTCTGCCTTAATCTCCAGAGAAGCAGGGCCTCAACCCTTCAGCTAATTATTCTGCAACTATAGCATACATTTTAACTTGTATTTACATTATTTTATTCCTAAAGGCCTTTGGCAACAGCATTTGAGCTGCTGATTTCTGCAACCCTGATTTGGTGAAAAAATTTAAGCATGAGTTCAACATGAGGCATACATGTGCTCTCATTGAGATAAATGATAACTTTGTTCAGGGCAACAGAGCCGAGCCTATTTTAAGTATGCCTTACTCTCCAACAAAGGTGTTAGATCCTTGATCTGTGCCCACTGGCAAAATGCTGGGGTTTTAGTAGGCATTCCTCTCATCACTTTTCCCAATTTCACAGCCAAAATAATTGCTTTTGAAGTATTTCAGACACCCAATAGCCAGCTCAGCTCAAGCAACTGCCTGGTGAAACCATGGCCATGGCTCACCTGTACTGCCCAGTGCAGAGCTGTTTTGAGGTCTTTGTCCACCAGAGTGAGGTCTGCTCCCCTGTGCAGCAGAGTCTGGGCGTGCTGGGGCCTGTTGTGGAAAGCAGCCCAGTGGAGTGAAGTCATTCCCTGAAAGCCACAAACCCAAAAGAGGAAATTATTGTCACTCAATAGGACCGTCAAGTCTCTTCTCAAGTCTCTAGATAAGCTAGACAGTTCTGAAACTGTTTGGGACTGATAGACTCTTCCATCTTGCTCTTGATTTGGAATAATTAGTAACAGCTTCTGAATCAGTGGAGTCACAAGGAGGAATCAAGCTTTTTGAAGTTATTACAGAACATGGATACAAATGCAAATGTGCTTTTTGTACATCACTGCAGCCTATTCTAAATAATGGGTAGTCAGGACCATGACAGAAGGGGGGGGGGGGAGGGGGTACTGCCTTACTACTCAGTTTGTATCCTGTCAGAAAAGCCCATTTTAGACTGGTGTTTGACATGATGCAGTATGGTGTTTTGTTTAGGTCTTATCCTGGATCCAAAATAAATATTATAAGCTAGTATTCTTAGCTGGCACTAAAAAATGTCAATAAAAAAGTCACATTATAAACTTGTTATTTTTGTTGTTTAGGGAGAAAACAAAGCAGCTATTGACCTGCATTTACATCCCATCCTAGCTGTGTTCAGTCAGTCTTGGTAGATCAGAGAATTCATGGCATGTATTTGCACTGTCATCACCACTGTTACACACTACATCCATAATATTAAAGATTCTTTGTATACAGTTACTTTTTAAATGTGTTTCCTAAAAACTGCTACTGTTCTGGTGTGGTAGCATAGTACTTTGGACAGGATAGTTCTTTACTATCTCTTATCAGGGAAAATGCATTTCAAGGGTCTTGTCTGATTTCAAAAATTATAAAAAGCAGAAAATGTGGAGCGGAACATTAAATTAAAACTTGACATAGGACCCCATAAAGCCAACTGGCAACAATGTACAAGCTATAAGATGTTGGCACAAACAGTTTATCTGTGCATTAATACTGGAAGTTCTTAGAAGTGATTTTCTAACTAAAAGCTTGAATGCCCTAACAGTAATATCTCTCACTCATTAGGTATTCTAGAGGGCTTTTCAAGTCTCCTGATGTCTTAAGTATAGGCGATGACAAAATAGAGCAGTTGAATAAGAGCAGTTTTGGTTTTAGTTAGGGCTTCAGTGTGGGGGGTAGCTTTTGTAAAACCAAAAATGTGGGTAAAATCCTACCCTAACTGAAATTAATGGGAGATCTGCCACTGACATCAGTGGACCGAGGTTTTGACAGAAGAGACTTATTACTGTTGATGGACACTCAGTATCTGAGTGCTGTGAAGTGAGGATTCACTGAAGTTATTTTCATCTAGGAAACAGGTCCTTACCCCTAGTCTAGGACAGCAGGAAAAATCAGTGAAAGAGAAGAAGCGACAGTGTAGCAAGCCAGATTTCTGTCATCCCCTCTCAGTCTATTGACACGGACAAAATATCCTTGAAAAATCAACTTTCTCTCTGTTTCTACTGTGGTAACCAGCAGTCAGCTGTAACATAGGAGTGTGAGAACTGTGGGTGGGGATCAAAGTCCTCTCTAGTCCAGGAACACAGCTCAGAGAGGTCAGTAGCAGATGCTTATGGAGAAATTATAGGAAACAAGGCTTGACATACAGTCTCCTAAAATTTGGTAATCAGACTGAAGACTTCCTATGAAATCCAGACCTCCACAAGCTAATGATGCAAAGAGTAAAATGTAATTATTTTTATTTTTTTCTAAAACTGCTGCTGGATAATTTCTGTAGGTGTCCCCATCAATTTAGATGTAAAAAAACAGTTAATAATTATTACCTTTCAAACTTGTCCATGAAGTTTATTATGCCATGGATTTATATAATTCCTCTGGCATAGCTGCCAAGGTGAAAATCCTGTTTTTGTTCATTTGTTCTAGTTGTTAGCCTGCCCATGAAAGGAAGCTAATCTACAACTACTGCCATCTTTCTAGTCTTTTTCTGTTGATTTTTATTCTCCTATATTCTTTTTCAGATTACTCCTCCAGCTGACATTCAAGCATAATGCTGTTTCCTGGTTTGTTCTCTATTTCTTTTCTAATAATTTGTACATTCCATGTGTCCTTTTGGAGCAGCCATCTGGGCAAAGAGCATTGAGCTGTTTGTAGCAGCAGCTCACATGTGTGGGCCTGTGCAGTGGGCAATGGCTGTCTAGCCTGCACCCATCCATATATGCATGGTGATACCACCCTTGACTGGCATCTGTAGATAGGTTACTGTTGGTGAGAGGAAGCATGAGAGTGATATCAGAACTGTCAAAGCTGAAGATCTAGCAGATTATATTAAAGGTGAGACAGCCAAACAAACATTTGTAAATAATAGTGGACATAAAAGGAGAAAACCCAAGAAATGGCTGTGGGAAATAAAGTGTGACACTTGTTTTGCCCAGATTTGAGGCTTATTCAGGGGATGTTTCTTCACATTATCTCACAGGCCTCATAAGTAAACCCACAGAAAGCTGCCGTTGTGGAAAGTATGAAACCTCCAGATGTATTTCTTATTGTTTATGCATTCATGCATTTATTGGGGTGTTTTTCTCAAGTGTAAGATGAGAAAACTGAACTGTTTTATGACAAAAGAACAGTTCTGTTAGCTGAAATAATTTGTGAGGATCCATATTTCCAGAAAACACGACTGTTCAGGGCTTAGTACTCACACTTGAACAAGTATCTTCTCAGTGCCAAATGCCAGTGAGATGGACTAAAAGTTCCAGACTGCATGTAGCAGTGCATTACAGCAAAAGATTACAGCTTGAAATCATGATCCACAGTTCCATGCAATTCATTAGCAACATAATTCTATACCAAGACAAAGCATACATCTGGTTTAGGTTGTGAGCAGTGTCACCAAACCGTCCACTGGATAAGGAAGGTTCATAGGAAGGGGATCAATTAACAACTCTGTGGCAGCTCTGGCACAGTGGAGAAGAGGTACATTCTCGAGCAATTGTTAGAGTGAAGAGAAACATATGAAAAGACATCCAGGGTCTCTCTCTTGTTTTGGCTTCTCTATTAGGAGAAGAGAACATTTGGGAAGTTAACACTCATCTATGAATACTGTATATATACATATATATATATATATATATATATATATATATATATATATATGCAGGACACAGTTCTTTAAGGACCAGAAGACAGTATAATTTTTTTGTCTCCATGACTGTTCTGTGTAATGTTAGCTTGCCAGTATTTTTTCTAATAACAGTAGTTTAATGAGGATGACTGGTAAAGGTGACAGTTTAGTCCAGTGTCTAACTTCAGAAAAATCAAAAGCTATTGACATCTTGGCAAGTTGAGTTAAGAGACTGATTCAATATACTTCATAGTTGGCAGTGTATGGAGAAGGTATATTAACCTAATGGTGAATCACGTATAGTAAGAAAAATGACATAATGCTTTCCAGAGTTCAGCAAAAGCATTCTAGAAATTTTTGTCTAGTGCACAAGTTCATTGTAAAATTGATACTACAGTGGACTTTTTCTGAGCAGCATGAATTGTATGCCCCCAGAGCCTGAGACTGTGACTTTTAGCACAAAACTCACTCACCTCATTGTCCTGATGATTGATTTCATGAAGATTTGACTTCTGCAGAAGCACGTTCAGAAGCCTGTGGAAGCAATGACATAATCAGTGTGCTGTTGTCCTGACTAAACCTGAAAAAAAGACATTTTTTTGAGAAACGAAACATGCAATTTCAAGAAAAATCAGTATTAGTGATAGGCATAGGTCAGAATGTCTGACCTATGACAAGTCTGTGCTTTGTCATATTAGAAAAGACAATAGGACTTTATGGCTTACTGTAACAACAGAAGTTTAATGCTGGGAATTAAAAGCAGATCCCCTAGGAAGAATTCTTGTGCTGATTGCCAGACTGGAATCAAAATGTGTAATACTATACATGTGTGCAATTTTTGGTAGCTTAGCAATTCATTGTCATACTATTTAATGAAGTTTTTAACAAAGAGAAATGCTAATGACCAGTTTCTAAGAGGATTTTTCACTCTCCTTAACTCTTGGACTAATGTGATGCTGTGTACAAGTTTGTGTGTGTGTTCATGCATACTATATATTTACACACACAAACCAACAGTATTTTACAAGGACTTGCAGTTTGTCTGCTGGGATAGGACATTGTTATGATATAAAACATAGCAGTGAATTGATTCACATTTTATAGAATAATAGACCACAAACACTCCTCTCTGGTAGAGGGAACAGTTACAATAAAATAGTTTCGTGAAATATTATCCAAGTGCAATAATACTTTTAACACTGCATGGATTTTGTTTTTCTTTTCCTTTCATCCCTATGAAGGTGTTCTAAAATAGGTTTGGTGAAGGTGGTTTTGTTTTATAGTAGGATGCTAAGTGTTTGGATCTTGGTAAAGGACCATCCTGTCACAGGCTATAACAAAACCAAATAGCATAGATCCTAACATGGATGTACAGATCTTATGATTCTGGCAAATGGGAAGATAGATCCTTAGTCGATTCCTAGGTAAGATCGTACTGCAAATCAGTGTCTCATATGAAGGTGTAAATGTGCTAGAAACCTTCAAAATATAAGCGTGTTTAAAGACATACTGATTTGCAAGGAAACCAAAAGATGATGAAGTGTCAAGAATGAAACTCTGATAGATGTACAGACAATGCACAGATAAATGTGTACAATCATGCATCATTAACGTGCATAGGAGGTAGAAAAAAAATCTTGTACTGCTTTTCACCAGGACAATTTTCAACATCTTCCAGTGTGTTTTCTGTATGGAACTGTCCTCAAGTGTGTGGATCAGATCAAGTCAAGCATGCTTATTTTCTCCCCAGTAAGGACAACTAGATAATTTAATTTATTCAAAATAAAGACATTTGCAGTTGCTTAGGGGTGATTTGAGCAATTCTGCAGGTGAAAGTCTTAGTGATTGGTAACCACATCTTCAGGTGCCAGAAATCCAAATTGAATATTTTCCTAATGAGAATATTCCTAAAGGGTGAAGACTGGTCAGACGCCAGTGCTTTGCTAGGACTTCAAATCCATTTGTATATGGATACAAATACTTGTAGAAAAGAGGTGTTACACATCCTTTTCTGAATCATACAGCTGATGGCATAATGAAATTAAACTATAGGAACTCTGAAAAGGATGGTATTTTAGAATTGCTGCGATTAGCTTGGTAAAAATTTATAAAATGGAAGAGACATTTTGTGGTCATTTGGCACAATGACTCAGAGTCTCAGAAATACAGGTCTTGGTAAAAAAGAATTAGTGAGCAGCAAAGAATTTGGATAACCATAATATGCTGGTAAAACCCATTTATCACACAGTTTTATAATCTGATGCATGGTTCTGTTTAACCCCAGATATCATCAATAAAACTAGTGATGTGAAGGAAATCTCATTCTTTTAGGGTAAAATCTCTGTCAACAGCAAACTTTGGGTCACTTATATCCTTAGAGATTATGGGAACAGAAGTGCTACCACTACAATATGTAGATATTCCACCATGCAGCTGAAATTTCTGTGATACCTGCTCTAAAAGGCATAGACCAGGAATGGATTCTCTGTTTACCCTTCCTCTTAGGCTCTGCAGAACATGCTGAAGCAGGTAAGTCAATTACCAAAACAATACATAAAATGGCTGATCAAGCTTTCAGACTCGGCTGAAAAAGCATTTCATAGCTGGCCACTGCATATACCCTTTGACAACACCTTTGGTTTCAGAGAGTGACAATGACTGTGGTGGAAAAGCCTCTCCGCTCAGTGCTCCAGGCAAGTCTTCTGGGCCTGGTGCAAGCTCAGTGAGAAGACACAGGAAACGGAATCACAGAACTGGTAAATTGGTCTGTTGGTAAGGTGAGTTGGTAATTGGTCAGTTGCTGAGGTGAGTAGCTCGAGAGAGGACTCATTCAGCACCGGAGCTGGGGCGGAGATCAGCGTCCAGGAGCCTCAACTCAGAGCGCCAAGAGCCACCGAGGGAGCCTCAACTCCTCGACGGGACCTGCCCAGGAGCCGGCAGCTCAGCTGACGAGAGCGAGCGGGGACTCACAGCGGGCGGAGGCAGGAGCAGCGGCACCAGCCCTGAGTGGGTAAAAACCTGCCCCAGGGAGAGCGGCGAACAGAGCGGGTCGGGGCAGTTTGCGCGGGCAGGCGGGCGGGACGGTGAGCGCTCGGCGTATGAGCAGGGCCCGGTCCGGGAGCTCTGCTCTGGCTGCCCCGGCGGTGGCAGCGTAGGCACCCAGACAGAGCCGGTGAGAGGGGAGGCTGCAGTGCAGAGCTCGGGGTGTAGAGAGTGCCTGCACTGGTCTGGTGAGGGGAGGGTGCACAATGGGCAGGGCTGCACTCGGTGCTCCCTGGTGGAGGTCCTCCTGCAGCAGGGGCTGAGCTGCGGGACGCTGTCAGTAGGCTGCGAGATGTCAGGGAAGCTGAGAGGAAGCAGGAATGCTTGCTCCCGGCCCAAACTGTGCAGGGGCCTCGAGCTTCACCTCTACCTCATGAAGGAAAGAAGGAGGCCGTTAACCTGGGAAGCTGGGAATTAGTGACAAAAAAAAAACAACGAAAAACAAAAACAAAACAACACAAAAAAGAAAAAAAGGAGGAAAAGGACAATTAAAAGCAAGGGGCTTCCCCCTAAATCCCCTGTCTCCACGCAGAACTGCTTTGCTGTTCTGCAGGGGGCTAATGAGGAAATGCACTCGAGCCAGAAACAGCCAGGCTGATGCACTGGTAAAGAAGATCTCTACTGGTGCTGCCAGGAAAAAGCAGCGGGTCGTTATGTAGTAGGGGACTCTACACTGAAAGGGACAGAAGCACTTGTCTGCCAGCCAGACCCCGTCTCAAGGGAGGTGTGTTGCCTACCGGGGGCACGGATCAGGGATGTGGCAGAGAGGCTGCCTGCTCTAGTAAGTCCCACGGACTATTACCCACTCCTGGTGATACATGTGGGTGCTAGGGATATAGATAGTAGTAGCCCGGGGAACATAAAGAAGAACTACAGAGCCCTGGGGGAGGTGGTTAGGGGCTCTGGAGCTCAGGTGGTCTTTTCGTCAATTCTCCAGGGTACAGGGGAGGACCTAAAAAAAGCTAGGAGGATTGGCCAGGTTAATAACTGGTTAAAAGGGTGGTGCCATAGTCAGGGATGTGGGTGTCTTGAACACGGGACCCAAGTTTGTAGGCCAGGTCTAGTGGGGGCTGGTGGAGCTGGTCTGAAAAAAAAGGGAAAGAGCAGTTTTGGTAGGAGGCTTGCCAGGCTGGTCAAGGAGGCTTTAAACTAGATGTGTTGGGGGAGGGGGTCATCATTCCATCCCAACACACCCAGTCAGTTGCCAGCACCTATAATAAATGCTTGGAGAAATGTAGATATAGAAACATAGAATCATAGGATAGTTAGGATTGGAAAGGACCTTAAGATCATCTAGTTCCAACCCCCCTGCCATGGGCAGGGACACCTCACACTAAACCATACCACCCAAGGCTTCGTCCAACCTGGTCTTGAGCACTGCCAGGGATGGAGCATTCACAACCTCCCTGGGCAGCCTATTCCAGTGCCTCACCACCCTAACAGGAAAGGATTTCCTCCTTACATCCAATCTAAACTTCCCCTGTTTAAGTTTCAACACGTTACCCCTTATCCTATCACTACCTTCTCTTCTCCAGGCTGAACAGCCCCAACTTCCTCAGCCTGTCTTCATACGGGAGGTGCTCCAGTCCCCTGTTCATCCTCGTGGCCCTTCTCTGGACTTGTTCCAACAGTTCCATGTCGTTTTTAAGTTGAGGACACCAGAAAAGCACACAATACTCCAGGTGAGGTCTCACGAGAGCAGAGTAAAGGGGCCGGACCACCTCCTTCAACCTGCTGGTCACGCTTCTTTTGATGCAGCCCAGGATATGGTTGGCTTTCTGGGCTACAAGCGCACACTGCTTGTTCATGTTCATTTTCTCATTCCAGCTGCTCCAGCCAATGAGCTGGCTTCATTTGGAGCTCCGCTCAGATGCCTCTATACAAACTCTCGTAGCATGGGGAACAAACAAGAGGAATTAGAGATGTGTGCACGTCTACAGGGGTATGATATAACAGGCATCACAGAAACATGGTGGGATGGCTCCTATGACTGGAGTGTTGGAATGGAAGGTTACAGGCTCTTTAGAAAAGACAGGCCCAGTAGGTGGGGAGGGGGAGTTGCTATTTATGTTAAGGATAGGCTGGAGAATATGGAACTGTCTGGGGACAGGTGAGCAGTTAACAGAGAGTTTGTGGGTCAGGGTTAAAGGGAAAATAGCTATGGGAGACATTACTGTGGGGATCTGTTACAGACCGCCTGATCAAGGAGAACCTGCGGATGAAGCACTCTATAGACAGACAGGAAAAGCCTCACGCTCGCAGGCCCTTGTTCTCATGGGTGAGTTCAACCACCCTGACATCTGTTGGAAGGACGGTACGGCCCGGCACAAGCAATCCAGGAGGTTCCTTGATTGTGTGGAAGTCAACTTCCTTCTGCATGTAACAGAGGAGCCGACAAGGAGAGGTGCCATGCTTGACCTCGTGCTCACCAACAGGGAAGGGCTCCTTGGAAATATGATGCTCGAAGGCAGCCTTGGATACAGCGATCACAAGATGGTCGAATCTGAGATCCTCAGGAGAGTGAGAAGAGCATGCAGCAAGCTCACTGCCCTGGACTTCAAAAGAGCAGACTTTGGCCTCTTCAGGAACCTGCTTAGTAAGGTTCCATGGGATATAGCCCTAGAGGGCAGGGGGGCCAAAGACTCTTGGTTGATATTCAAGGATAACCTGCTACAAGCTCAGGAGTGTTGCATCCCAACCAGAAGGAAGTGCAGCAGGAGGGCCAGGAGACCTCCTTGGGTGGATAAGGAGCTCCTGAGGAAAATTCAAATGAAAAAAGACATTTACAAAAAGTGAAAGCAAGGACAGGCGGCCTGGGAAGAGTACAGGGATGTTGTCCGGAAAGCCATGGACCAGGTTAGGAAAGCTAAAGCCCAGTTAGAATGAAACTTGGCTAGGGATATTGAGGATAACAGGAAGGGATTCTAGAGGTATGTAGCAAATAAAAAACAGACTAGGGAGAATGTAGGCCCCCTCAGGAAGCTCTCGGGAGAGCTGGCTACACAGGATTTGGAGAAGGCTGAGGTTCTGAATGACTTCTTTGCCTCGGTCTTCACTGGCAAAGGCTCTGCCCAAACCACCCAAGTCTTGGAAGGTGGAGGCAGGGACTGTGAGAATGAAGACCTTGGGCCCACTGTAGGAGAGGAACTGGTTCGAGACCATCTTAAAAATCTGAATGTGCACAAGTCCATGGGACCTGATGCGATCCATCCACAGGTCCTGAAGGAGCTGGCGAATGAAGTTGCTAAGCTACTGGCCGTCATATTTGAGAAATCATGGCAGTCAGGTGAAGTTCCCGACGACTGGAAAAAGGGAAATATAACCCCCATTTTCAAGAAGGGGAAAACGGATGACCTGTGGAATTACAGACCAGTCAGTCTCACCTCTGTGCCTGCCAAAATCTTGGAGCAGATTCTCCTGGAAGGCATGCTAAGGCACATGAAAAACAACAAGGTGCTAGGTGACAGCCGGCATGGCTTCACTAACGGGAAATCCTGCCTGACCCATTTGGTGGCCTTCTGTGATGGGGCTACGGAACTGATGGACAGGGGTAGAGCAGTTGATGTCATCTACCTGGACTTGTGCAAAGTGTTCGACACTGTCCCACATGACATCCTCGTCTCTAAATTGGAGTGACATCAATTTGATGGATGGACCACTCGGTGGATAATGAACTGGCTGGATGGCCGCACGCAAAGAGTCGTGGTCAATGGCTCAGTGTCCATCTGGAGACCAGTAACGAGTGGTGTCCCTCAGGGATCGGTGTTGGGACCGGTCTTGTTTAATACCTTCACCGCTGACATGGACAGTGGGATTGAGTGCGCCCTCAGCAAGTTTGCCCATGACACGAAGGTGTCTGTTTCGGTTGATATGCTGGAGGGAAGGAATGCCATCCAGAGGGACCTTGACACGCTTGTGAGGTGGGCTGATGCCAACCTCATGAAGTTTAACCATGCCAAGTGCAAGGTCCTACACCTGGGTCGGAGCAATCCCAGGCACAGCTACAGGTTGGGCAAAGAAAATATTCAGAGCAGCCCTGCAGAGAAGGACTTGGGGGTGCTGGTTGATGAGGAAATGAACATGAGGTGGCAGTGTGCGCTCGCAGCCCAGAAAGCCAACTGTGTGCTGGGCTGCATCAAAAGGAGCGTGACCAGCAGGTCGAAGGAGGTGATCCTGCCCCTCTACTCTGCTCTCGTGAGACCTCACCTGGAGTATTGTGTGCAGTTCTGGCGTCCTCAACTTAAAAAGGACACGGAACTGTTGGAACAAGTCCAGAGAAGGGCCACGAGGATGAACAGGGGACTGGAGCACCTCCTGTATGAAGACAGGCTGAGAAAGTTGGGGCTGTTCAGCCTGGAGAAGAGAAGGCTGCGTGGAGACCTCATAGCAGCCTTCCAGTATCTGAAGGGGGCCTGTAGGGATGCTGGAGAGGGACTCTACATTAGGGACTGTAGTGATAGTACAAGGGGTAACGGGTTAAAATTTAAACAGGGGAATTTTAGATTGGATGTAAGGAGGAAATTCTTTCCTGTTAGGGTGGTGAGGCACTGGAATGGGTTGCCCAGGGAGGTTGTGAATGCTCCATCCCTGGCAGTGTTCAAGACCAGGTTGGACGAAGTCTTGGGTGATAGGTTTAGTGTGAGGTGTCCCTGCCCATGGCAGGGGAGTTGGAGCTAGATGATCTTAAGGTCCTTTCCAACCCTAACTATTCAATGGTTCTATGAAATTCCTGTGCAGAGTAAAGGTCTGCCTGTACCCGTGGAGAATGAGAAAATCATTCAGGGAACCCTGTGTGCTGCTTTTAAATTATTGTTAAATTACTGTAATTTATTGTTCCTTTTCAAATAGCAGCCTGTACAGTATTTTACAAGCATTGTCTTTTGTCTGTGTAGGCTTGGTTTAATGATAGTGACCTGTACTTTTGCTGTTCTCTCCAAGTGATGCATGAAAAGCAATGATAATGTGAAAAATTGATAAAACTGTTAGAAAAAGGCTAGAGAGCAAGGTCAGTGGATGTCTGAGCTGGTCTGATGTGATGACAGCAGCAAAACTGTAGTCTTATTGATTACGTCACATGAAATTTTTGTATATACTGAACGTTATACCTCTCTCTAATGTCATCTTATACCTCCAGACATGTTTTACTTGTGAAAGCTTTTTTCTAAGTGAATTTATTCAAATGTACAAATCAATTTTTTTTTTTTTTGACTTTCCTATTATCAGAAGCTGGAATGAGACAAAGAAGTTCCTAAGACTTCTTGTGAAGACACTCTATGGTTGTTATTCCATGTTCAGCAGAAGTAGCTTAAAATGAGCCAGTCCACCAAACCTAGCACCCCCTTTACAGTTGGGGTTCTCACAGAGGTTATCTTGTAGAGAACATTCCTCACATTTGCCATGCTACTCAGAGAAGTCCAGAGAAGGAGTAATATCTTGTAGTATTTCTTGTGGGGAGATGGCAGAAGGGAAACCCAGGGTTGCAACCTCTGTTATACTTTTTTTTCCCCCCTCCCGTTACTGTGATCTTAAACCAGGCTCCTCACCTTGACCATGTATCTCTGCTACACAAGTCGTGTACAGTGCTTTTCCTTCTCTGCCCCCTTCATAATAGCCACTAAAAGAAGGAGCAAGTCACAAGTGTAACAGCTAATCTTCCTGAGTGGGGCTCCCCTTTAGGCTGGGTAGCTTGTGCTGGTGACTACCTGTTGAAATTCTACCAGCAAATGTTGTTGGAGCCTGGGACATACCTCACATCAGGCTCTGCAGTAGCAGCATGCAGTGGCAACCTCCCATTTTTGTCAGGTATGTTCTGCTTAGCACCATTTCTGATCAGGCTGATACAGCCTTCCAGCCAGCCCTAAAAAAGAAATCACAGCATGTCAAAGAGGAAGGTGAAATGCATCAGGACAGATCTTTGGTGCTTCTGGCACCCGGGTGCTAGTGTAGCTGTTTCTGCCAGCAGAGGAACTGGTCTCAGCACTCAGAGCAGTTTCCCTTTGGAGTACAAATCTCACGCTAGCTCAGCCATTCATTTCTGTGATAAAGTGTTTTCTTTACACTGCATTTTGTTTTTTCTGCAGCTGTGGCAAATACTGACCTAGTAAACAATGGTTAAAAACCTGCTAATTGCAGGATCACTAGGAAATGCTACACATATTCCTGCATGTGGATTTAATTATGCTAGATTAAACCAGAAACATGAGTACTTAATCTTATTTCCTTGATGAGATTTTAGCAGGGATGGCAAATCAATAGTAAAAAGCCTTAGAGTGTGGTCTTACAAACACTGTTGCAGAAGTTTGAACTAGTGACAATGTTAGACTGAAAACAACACCAAAACAGATGGGATTAATCAGTGCTCAGCCTAAAACCTTCTATTGATCAACTCAGCAAAAAAAGCAAGTAAACAACCTGGTTGCAATGGCATAAATCTTTCACTGTATACTTAAATCCCAGGGAAATCAAGCATGAGTTTGTTTTCTTCAATCCTCTGCCGGCAATCGATAAAGACCATTCCCTCCTGTATGAGCTATGTCGGATTGGCATTACCAGCATTTATAGGGAAGAGGTGTAGAATAATGGAACCAGAGCAGCCCTGTTGTAGCTGCTGGTGGAAGTACAAGGACACCCAATTCTGCATGTGATTGTGACTGTGGAGCTTTGCTGAATTCAGTTCCCTGCACAGACATCACAGCCAAATGCTCTCTAGACCTCTGAATATATCCATCACAGAAACAGAAATGGAAACTTCAAAGCCTGGGTGGTTTAAATCTTTTCCAGTCATTTCTTCTTTTTCTTTTTTTTTTTCTTTTTCCCAAAGAATATTTTTTTCCCCTCTGGGAAAAGAGGAAGGAAAAAAGGAGCATGACACTAATTATGGGATTTTTAAAAAATATCTGGCAGAAGAAATGTTTATTCTCAAGAAAGTGGGGCATCCTCCTTGCACTGAATGCGACTGCCTGTTTTGCAATTTTCTACACTTATTTTCTGGCCTAATATTACACAGCTGAGCAGAAGCATTGTTTTTGCCCTGAACTTGCAGGAAGAAACTAGATGTTTCCATAGCAAGGGAAGTAGTTTAATTAGGCTGCCATGGTATCTGTTTAAATGAACTGGCTGTCATCCAGCCATAACTCATACTATGCACCATAGGTGAACATTCCTTCCTCCTTTCTGTCCAACTAATAATGGCAGCCCTTTGCCCAGCTAACTTGGTTCCCATCCTTTCTCTGACTTCTGAATTACCTCCAGCAAGGAGTAGAAGACTAAAGACAAGAGAATCATCCTTGTGTACTTCAGAGATCACCACATCTCCCTTCCCAAGCTTCAAAATGGGATGGCTGCCCCGTTGTCACTTGCATGTGGGTTGACTCAGGGGCTGGATTGCTTACGATCTTAGTGTCTGCACTGGTGCCTGCACCACCTTGAACTCAAATTCTTAACCTTGCCATCCAAGGTCTATCAATACTCTGGCTCATGTATTGCACAGTAAAACATGCCTGCTGACAACCAGATTTTGAGATAGAAGTGCTCTCTCTGGAGCATACATATCTGATGCTGACAGTGGGTGGGGGGAGAAGTTAATCTGCATATTGAGAACAAGAGTGGATTTTCCACTGCAACAGAAGCAAATGCAACAGCAAGTGCAACAGAAGCAAGTGGCTTGAAATCACACAGAGGACCCTGGACCTAGTGAGATCCCCATACCATGTACTAATTTTACAACCTGAAAGAGAAAGGACACTGACACGAGTCCTGATCCTTTTCCAATAATCATCAGCTTTGCATTATAGTAAAGTTTACAATTTCACTCTTGTCTATAACTAAATATTTTGCACTTGTTTTCTTTCTGTAGTATAAGCAGAAATCTTATTTGGTCTGCACATTTACTCCCTTTACTCCATCTATCTTTCCATACTTCTCCCCCAAGCTTTGGTACCAGATAAGTTGCCAGACATAAACTGGTACGTCCACAAGCATCTTGAGTATTAATATTGGCTCCCATCTTCAACAGAAGCTTCACTGTATCAACCTGGCGTCCTGACACAGCATGCAGCAAAGGTGTGCAACCTGGGGAAGAAAGTCAAATGTTCTTTTACAATTTTTATTTTGTCAAAGCCATAAGCTAGAGATATTTCCTTATTTGCTAATGTTAGTACTGGCAAAGTAACTGACAACTGTTCCAACAGTTGCACTCAGCTTTTTGTAGGCAGGAAGTAACTGCTATGCCAGTCACTGACCACTGGTTTTAAAAAGAGCATGACTTCATTAGCAAAAGCCTTGCCTCATTAACTCTGCTTCTGGAGGGAAAAGTGTTTTTCTGTTGACAAGCTTCCAATATGAACTGTTGGTTTTGTATACCGTTTTGGAGACTGATATTCTTCAGAGTGACTAGTAGCCAGATGGTGCTTGGCTAATTTTCACAAACCCCAGCTTCATCCTGTCTCTATGTATTCAAAAGACTTATGAAATCAAGCCCTGTCCTGTGCAAAGGTGCATGTATGTGAATTGATGCTTTATGTAGACAGCAACTTATTTTAAAGGCTCTAGAATATTTTCTTTTGTGTTGTCATGAGAACTTTTTTAATATTCTGCAACAATTTCTGTGCTGGAAAATACTCTGAAATCTACATTCAAGCCTAATACTCGAATTTCATAATGAAACATTATGATATCGTTCAATTGATTCCTCTTCCTTTCATTCTATTAACTAGTGAATAACATCAAGAGATTTTCCTGCAGAATCTGACAAAACAATTTGAAATTAATAAACTGGGAATAAACATGAATTTTGAAAGCTGTAAATCTACTAGAAACTTCAGGCACAACTGAAGAATAATTATTCTTGCTGGATTCAGTAAGACTGTTGAGCAAATGTGTACTACCCAACCTGAGGTTATGCATACTCTGCCATACATGCAGGATATGAGCCACACATTTGTCTTGCAAGACTGGTGTTTAGTTACATCTGTATGTGCAATGAAATAAACAAGTTTCTCCTGGAGCTGAAATACTTCCATTTGCTGATCAGTCTATCTCCACCCACAGCCCTTCATACCTAGTACCTCTCCTGTTAAGGATCTGGACTGGGAGCATTTTAGCTTGATAAAGTATTTTTCCTACTGACCCAATAGCTGTTTTAAAGATAATAGGATGTCTGGCTTAAAGTGTAGGAAAAATTGGTAATTTGGTAAAAGCTGGTAAAGATTAAAATAGACAATGCTGATATGGACCCTTTAAAAGAAACTGCAGTAAAAAAATACTTTGAATAAACAAAGTCTTCTTTAGGAGAAACGTCCAGAGGCGGCTCTAATTCAATTGGGGAATAGAGTCAAGTAAAACCTAAGCAATGGACTGCACTTTGTAATAACATTAAATATTTTCCTGAACACAAACAAAAAGGAACACAGTCTTGCAGATAAAACAGATTATTGAAATTATTGCACGCTGTACACTCAACCCTTTGAGTTTGTAATTTAAACAGTTACGTGACAAAATCATTCAAACTGTATCTGTACATACAGATACAGTACATATACATATGTACTGTACATACACTTCACAAGTGCAAAAGAGTGAAATTCCCTACTCTAGCATTGTGCAGACTATGTAGCATTTGCCTTTCCTTATATGAAATCACAACAATTTCTCATCATCTCCCTGAAGAAGATAAAATAGATTCATGATAAAGTACTGTCCCATTTTGGCACAACAATGTATTTGTATCCATATAAAAAAAAAATCTTACAATTAAAGGCGAAAGAAATATCCAAACTAAGCATTTTCAGTGGATGTTCCAAAGAATAACTCAAATTTCCCATATTCTGCTACTAAATATAATTTGCTGAACACAAAAATCAGGATAAAAAAATGGAAAAGTTTCATTGCAAGCTGAAGCAAGTAATCCCATGAGAACAAGCTCAGCCTTCATTTACCCTCGCTGTCGCAGGATTCCAGGATGGAAGGATCTTCTCGAATCACTGCAGTTAGTGTGCTTACATCGCCACTAGCTGCTGCTTGGTAAACCAGAGACAAGTCCCCCTCTTCTGCTGCATCACCTGCAGGGGAGAAGTATGTCCATGAGTAAGCAGAGAGTAAGTACAAATGATTAACAGTGAAAATTTATGACTGAATAACTCGAGGTGGAACAAAGTGTGTCTAAACAGCCCTGTGTTTTTTGTTAGTCATTGAAACTTGTTTTTCATCATAACTTCTTCCGTAAACTGTCAGACATCGACAGTGAGAGGACATAAGAAAACTTCTGGAAGGTTTCCATCTCTCCTAACTATGACGTAACATAACTTGTGAAACAATGAAGGAATAGCTGAACTAGCTCATAATATCGCTGTTATATTTTTATGAGATAGGATGAAATCAGGACACAGTTGATTTCAGTTTCTGTGTTATCCTTGCACCAGTCAGAAGACAGGCTTTTCACTTCCTTTCCCTGCAGTATCCAGGGGGATTCAGTTCTCAGGAGAGTGAACTTCTGGCAGCAATGGTTTGTATTATCAGTTCCTACAGAAAAGAATGGTGGAATATTAGTTGGAACCCAGGAGAGGTTTATTTTGTTTGGCAGTAATAGAATGAGGTATTATTTAAAGCAGATGACTTGCAGGACCTGTTCCTAAATACTCCTCAGAATTTTGTTTCTAGAGAAATTCATGTGATGATTCTGTCTTTTTTTGCTTGTAACTTCCTTAGAGACTGATCATCCCATGTCTGACACCTCCTTTGGCTTCAAGTGGATTATGAACCTGTTAACTCCAGGAGTCGAAAGAGTTGATTTTTTTGGTGTAGGGGCAAATCTGTCATAATGTTAAAATGCTCTAGCTATATATTTTTGGTCAGCCACAGTCTCATGTTTAATTTTAGAGTTTCTGATCTCTATTAAATCAATCAGAACAGCTGCAGTGAGCTGTGTTCTTCACTGTGGCTGAGGGCCAGAGCTACAGACTATAGCATTTCTCCAGCCACTGAACTACCTTGTAATTAGGAGAAAGTAAAACTAATGCCTAAATCACACTAGAGAGCTGATCAAAGGAACGACAGAGCAAGTGAGTGGTGGCTTATCCTTACTGTCATGTCTTCTGGAGATGGCATAACTATACAGAAAAATGGGAGATGGTTTAAAGAGAATTTGAAAAGTTAATAAAGTCTTTTTCATAATAAAATATTGCATTTTCATATATATGAACATGTATATGTTTTGAATGATAAAAGGTTTTTAAAGATAACTTTAAAGTATTAGCCACACAATTCACATTGTGATCAGATGTTGCCACAGCTGAACCCTCCTGAGCTCCACACTGGGGTTTACAGCCCTGTGCAATTCCCCACATGTGACCTTCTCCCCAGGATGCAATAATGACTCTCAACTTCAAAACTTGGCTTCCATGGAAACACAATCAGCCCTTGCCCTGGGAAAGGTTAGTCTGTCAGACCCAGAGCTCTTATTGTGGGCTTGGGAAAACTTGAGAGCTGATGTTAAATTTCTCTTCACCAGCACACAGATTCCCTTTCTATCACCTCTCAACTGAAGAAAATTTGATTTCCTTTCTTTCTTCTAGTTATCTTTTAAATAACACATTTGATACGGTTTGTAAATTAAAAATGTTAACTTGTTTTTTATTCTACTGGGGAGTCTATCACTGAGACAACTGTTCATTTGGCTCAGAAGCTTTGACCTGTGTGCTTGGGAGATCAGGAGAGACTAAGAGTCATTGCCTCTCAAGAGTCATCATCAGTGACTAGTATACAAAAAAAGAAGTGACTTTACCACAGGGCCCATTAATCAGATTTCCTTATCATGCCAGATCTGCAGACTGCTCTCACAATCAGCAAACTCAGAAAAAGACATGTTAGTAACAAGCTCAGGTCTGAGCTAGTCCCTTACTCAAAGAGGGGTGTAGTATGGGCTGGGTGGAAGGCAAGGAGACAAGGCAGAAGTTCGTCACTGGTGCTGCTCCTCTTGGCCAGCCTCTGGAGGTACACTTGCCAGCCACAAGCACCAGCCTAAGCTCTTCTCACAGCTGCATGTGGTGCTTGTTATATGGGAATGGTACAGAGAAGAAGCTGCTGGCATTGGGAAAGAAACCATTAGATATACTGAGATACACAGTGGATCAAAGGGACTCTCACCTCGTTTCATGCACTACACATGTAAATTTCATACTTTTTGCTGTTTAGCCTTGTAAATACTGTTAAATCTTCCTGCTGTGAGTCAGGAGGGAGCAATCCACCCATAAAGAGAAACTTTCCATCTCCCAAGCAGAGCATGTGCTTACCCAGAGGGCATGGTGGTGGGAAGATGAGGACATGGGCACAAAACGGCATGTGGGTCCCTGACTCCTTCTACCCCTTCTCATCTAACTAAAACCACCTCACCTTCTCCCCTGTGCCTTTGCTTGTGCTGGGCTGCATCTGCTTTTTCTAGAGCAATTATCCTGCTGTATGAGGAGAAGAAGCGAAACTAAATAAATGGATGAATGAATGAAGCTTTCCCCATGCCTGTGCTCACAGATCACGAGCTCCACTCTTGTTAAGCTACAGTGGCATGAAGCCCCATCCAAGATTCACAGTTCCCTATCTGTGAATCCTAGCTGTCAGAGCTAGAAAAGGCAGAAGAACCAGGCTGTCACCCTGCTGATGAGGAAGACTGGGCCAGGAGGACTTGATGGGCACCCATATTGTGCATCTGACATAAGGTAGACTGACACTAATTCAATTTCTATAGGGTGACATGATTTCAAGTAGGGTGTCTTGAACATGACCTTTGTGGCTTTGTGTAGGAGGCGAGGAGGAAGATAGATGTGTGGCATTCTGATGCTTCAGATGGCAGGGAGTAGGAAATGCCAGGATGTAATTTCTCCTGCTTCATCTTCCTGCAGCTTAACCCAACAAGGAATAAGGGGGCATAGGCACAAAGCTTGTAGGCTGTTTAATTTTGCGGACACATCCCTGGGCATGCAGAATGGGTGTTCTGCAGAAGGTGACAGTGAGGTACTGAGCACTTGTGTCTCCCTTTGTGAGCTTAACCTCCTGGGGAACTCAGCTGTGACTGGGGAATCAGCACTAAGTGGGATAAAGGGACTGTGAGTAGCCAAATGCCTGACTCTCCATCCTCAAATGTGTTAGCATTACTTCATTTATTGTTTTGCAGTTCTGTAAATGCCAGTGAATACTGGTGCCATCTCAGATACATTTATATTTTATTTTGCAAAATTATTGTGCTACTGGTAAAAGGAAGCTGTCAGCTTCAGGAAGGCAGAAGGTCCGACTGAGAGCCCATGTATGGAGCAAGGATAGAGAGAAACTGCAGGCTAGCACAACAGTGGCATAGAAAGATCTGGAAGAAACTTAGTGAATAGACCAAATGACATACAGGTTGTGACAGCTTTTGTAGCTACAATCCCCAGAAAGAATCAATCTTAAAAGCCAATTTATCTGAAATAAAGTGCAGTATTTTGAAAGTACGTGATTCCTTTAAGGCAAAGTAATTTTGGTTAGGAAAGGGTTTATATAAAGATACAAGCAGAATGATCACAGGATTCAGAGCAATGAAATTACACAGCTTGTGAAATTAATTCTTCTCAGACTCTCCTGTGATGAATGCATGCTTTACATGATTTGCTGTGTCGGCTGATGTGTTGTTTTACAAAGCGCACATTGGAGGTATGTTAAGTGTGTGCTTTCTCCTGCATTGGAATTTGCTGTAGCTTATTTTACGTGGTCTTGACAATGACTGATTTCGACCTTGCTAAAACAGTAGGTTTGGAAAACAGAAGGCCATAATACAGTGTAATTTATGTTCATTGTGAAGGAGAAATATTGGTGTATATTATTTACTCCCTTCTTTCCTATAAGTCTTCTTTCCACCGGTAGCCAAATGCCTTATGTGATTTCCCACAGCTCATCAGTAGCACACAATACTAGGCAGTTTATTTGATTTCAGCATGTCAGTGTCAAGGGTCAGAAGGATGTGGGTAAGTGCAGTTTTTGAGAATTATAACTTGCTCTGCTGTCAATACTGGTAGGTATTATTTTAATGAGCTGTACCATAGGAAGTGTTGTAAAGAGACAGTATGCTTTTCAAGCCTGGGATGCTGTTCATTTGATCTGTAACTGGGATAGTTTTCTGATGTTTGGGGTGAAGAAAGGTTTGTAGGGAGGGTTGAATTACTTTACTGGACCGACAGATTTATCTGGTGTGTTTGAATGATGATCATTCATTCATTCATGTGTATTCTTTCGCTGTTATAAATCATTCCAATGAAAGATACTCCCTTTCTCCTTACTAAAAAAATTGTGCCTACTTGAATCAGTAATGTGACGAGACATTAACATGCTGTTCAGATAAAATCCACCACAGGCTGTATATTTTGAATAGCACTTTCTTTGCATGATAACCAGTGGTTTCACTGTCCCATTACTGCTTACTGCTTGCTCCTGCTCTCCATCCACCTCCCACACAGCACAGCTGTCAGGGAAGGCAAACAGTAAGTCACAAATCATCTAATGAGCCAGCATCCCTGGTGTGGTGGTGATGGCGAGTTTATCTGGAGGGGACTCTTTTGCTGTGGAGGTGCTATGAGAGGAGTGTAAGATGGGCCTGGAGATGATGCTGGACAGGAATAAGGATAGGTCAGTATGGAGAGTGTCCTGACAGCAGAAAAGGCTGCTGATCAGTAGCAAGGGTAGTACAGGCGTATGTTGCCCCCTCTCTCTTTTACTTCTATCAGTATATGGTGGTTAAGGTCAGTGGTCTCCTGAACGGCTTTCTGCCCCCTTATCCATCTGAAGACTTGACTTCCCATTCCCCAGCCCTGATCACATTCCAGCCTCATTCCCAGCATCACTGCCACTGGCTCCCTGGCAGCCATCTCCCTAGCACTGACTGTTCAGGGTTTCCCCTCTCCCTTCCCAGTCTGAGCACTGCAGGGTCGATGTGTGGCACAGAGCATACTCGCGGTGCATGCAGACAGAGAGTTTTAGAATGGCTGTTTGGAGCTGCAGTAGCTCAGTCATCCCCACACCTCTGTCCTGCTTGGGAAAATGCTCCATACGTGATTCACACATGACCTTGGGGCACCTCTCTCTATTCCTGCAGTACAGATCCCCCTTCTCCTGTTGCACTTCCCTTTCTCCTTTATCCTTGCTGGTAGGATTTTTTGCCTTTTGTCACTCAGTTTTGCTTGATGGCTTCCCACTGCTCCCTGTCTGCTCAGGGTGGGGTTCTGTCTGGGATGGTGTGCTCTCGACTTGCTTCAGGCTTTGAGCACTACTGTGGCTGAAAGGCAGCTTTAAGTCCACTGCTCTACGTGGAGTGTGTTTACTCTGGATACACCAAAGAAGCATAGGCAAGCTCAAAAGTACAACCATAGGCAAGCACCCATGTCAGCTCGGACACTTTGCAAGCATGCATGAGAAACTGTAGCCCCTGCAAACAAATCATTTTGGCAAGCTGACTGAAAGAGAGATTTGTTGGAACACATGTAAACAAGCAATGACAGCTACCTGCTTTGGGAACATAAAAGGACTGCCACTGCGTTCCTCTGAGTAGATTAAGCCGTAAGACACAAAAGCTTGCACTGGCAAACATGAAATTCAAACATTTAACTTAAAAAACAGAAAACAAAGAGACATTTGTATTTCCATAGCAACCTTACCATGTAGAAAATCTTCATGTTGGGGATTTAAAAAATAATTTAAATTCACAGTTACAGCAGTACTTACCTATAGAGCTAAGATTTCCTGAAGCAAAGCTGATCACTTGACAGCATCTAGTTCTTTCAATGTACACAAACTAGTAAACTTAGGAAAATATTTTTTTCTTAAATTTTTACTCCATTTTAAACTGCTCTGTTTGCTAATATTGCATTTTTTTTATATATATCCATATACATGAAGACCAATATCTAATATAAATTTATACATGTATCTCTTGATGCTAAGCAGAAAAGAAATCTGATGCTCTTACTATTCTGCTGAAAAAAATTATTTAAAAAGAAAATACTGTAGCAATAGGCTGAAATACCCATGTCTAAATCTGAATAAAGAAATTCCTTCACATGTAACCAAAATAAATCTCTGTGAGACCTAATCTTTTCCAAAAAATTGTTGTTATTAATTCTGTCAAGTAATCCTAGTGAGTTTGATGGGAGGCATGGGAAGACCAGAAGATTTTGAAATTAGTAGCAGGTCACTTACCTCTGTGCTGATCAAACACTGATGAGGTACTGAAATCCATTGTGGTCTATCTCATTATTTACAACCAGACCACACAAATGACATCTCCAGGGTTTTCAGGGAAGAATCCCATATATAACAGTAAATAATGCAATGATAGCTGTCGCCAGTCTTCTTGTAAGAGAATCGAACTTGCTTTACCACTGAAGATTATTGTCAAAGCAAGGACATTATCACTATCCTAATGGGAATGGTATATTCTGTTTGCTATGCACCCTCTTCAAATGAGATCCCTGGAAGCTTAGCTGATCTTCTGAAAAAACGTCTTAGCTTCAGTGAGTGAAACTGCCTGTAAGCGGCTCTGAGAGATGCTGCAGCTACCCAGCCTCAGCAGCAGAGCTCTGCCCGTAGAAAACAAGCCTCAGAGGGTGAGTGGGACTGGGCTGTCAGACAGAGCATGTGCAGAGCTGCCAGCGCAGTTTGGATGCAGACATCCTTGCTGTGCCAGCCAAGTGGCATGTGCTCCATTCACCGACAGCCCTGTGGGCAGGCTGCCTGTACCACTGTGCTGTCAGTATGTGTCTGAGGAAGGCCTGTGAAGTGATGTTTTCAGAGATTACCCAATTCCTGATTAACACCTGCGCAGAGAATCCAAATTAACAAGCCCTTTCTACCTTAGTTTAGTGCCATCCAGTTACAGTTAAAGTACAACGTTTCATGAAGGGATAATAATTGAGAACACATTACCATGGCTGAAGTGCATAGTGATAGCTCCAACAGCTTAGTGCAATAGGTATAATAGCTCACAGCGGATGCTCCAAACCTAGTTTTGCCAAACTGACAGTTGACCAACACCTCCACCCTATTTTTTTTGACTGGGCCTCTGCCTTCCTAAGTTGGGACACAGACTCTACTGCAAAGGGCTGGGGGGGGGGGAGGGGAACAACTCTTGTGAGCTTTGCTTTTAGCTGGGTTGTCTCTGTGGGAGAAATAAAAATAAATGGGCTGACTTGGAATTCACCTGGAGCAGTGGGTCACCAGCGGTGCCTAGGGGTTGGTAGATGGGAGGGACAGAACAATTTTGCTTAGCACTGACGCACTGGAAGAAACACATAACTACTGTAGAATAATGCAAACAAATATGCAAAAATTCAAAAAAGCTAGACACTTTTGAACCTCAAACAAGAACCAAAACAAGATCTATACTAAAGCTAACCATAGGTTTGGTCAGCATAAGAAGACCCTAGACTTTATTCATTGTGTTTATTCTGTACTGATGTTTTGACCAGTTCCTGTGACTACAACAGGTGTTAGGAATATAAAGTACATTTGGACACTGTAGGAGTTGTATCTGGAGCTGATTCGCATCCCAAGCATCTGCTGCTGAACCTTAATCTAAATGATGTGTTTGGGAATAGATAGTGGGTCCAGGAAGGAACACAGCCTCAACAGCGTCAAATGACATACCACAGCTGAAATTCTCAAAAATGTGGCAGTGTGACCTGCTCAAGTGTCCTTAACTGCGGAGAGGCATGTGGTGGGACTGGAGCCAGAGACTGGCTCCGTTTCATTTCCCTGCTGCTGACTGGTTTATGCTATGGATCACCTCAGGCCTTTTTTATATTAAGGAGGGATCCACTATGTAGCAAGTGTGATCTGTGAACAGAGTATTAGTTATGCAGATGGTCAGCTCTAACTGTATCTATCTAGTTTGATCAATTAAATGCTCACAGTTTAACCTGCCCTCCTGAGATGGAAGCAATGGGCTTTGGAGATTACTGGTCCAGTCTCTTGCAGTGCATTTGCCTGGGCATGAGATGCATTGAAGGTATGAGGCCAGGTAATTTTGGGGAGAAACACCCAGGTACTCAGGTATGCAGCTGACTCCTCATGGGTCCCAAAGGGAACAGAATACTCATTGTAGCACTGTGTGCGTATGCCAAGGGCTCAGCCTGCCTTCAGCTATAGGAAAGATAGGCACCTCTTCTGAGATAAGTGTCCACAGCCCATGAAGACAAAATGTGTTTGAAGGTCAGTAACGTCTGTCCTCTACATCCATCAGAAAAAAAGCAAGGCCAGTGCTTGAGCAAAACAGCTTTCCCCAATGTAGGTACAAGCACCATGTGAACACAGCTGTGTGTCTCAGCTATGGTGAACATGTCAAAGCTCAGAGGTTGCCAGAAACCCCAAGATTTGGGAGCCGGACTTGAGTAACTGACTTTTCTGGAAGTATCTTTTTATTTCTTCTTTAGAAGGGTTGAAGGAGATGTCTCCAAATTCATCAGGACCTCCTGTGCTCAGTGGCTGTGAAAACAACCCTGGCTATGGACAACTAACCCAAAAAAGAGGTAGATCCTGGTGACAGCTCTAATTTGTTAAAGCAGGTAAAGATGACAGCTTTAATTTGTTAATTTACATTTTTCTTTAATTTAAGCAGTGCTCCTGAATTTTTATGCTGTCAGCAGCAGCTGTTTGTTTTGGGGGTTGCATTTGGTGGGAGAAAGCCCTGGTGTAGAAAAATTACAAAAAGCAAGTATCAGAAACACTGTTTTTCTTTGTGTTTTTGTTTGTTTGCCCACATTTGCCAGTGCATTGACATTTGACTGTATGTCGGGTAGTTAACTCTCCTCTTTCTAACTTGTTTCATTAGGTGAATGCAAAAGTTGTGGTGAGACGACAGAGAATGGGCAAAACATATACTCAAATGCTATGTAAATGTTATTTACAGGGGTGCAGAGCAGGGCTGACGTCTGGCATTGCAGAGACCGAGAGATCTTACCGAGCGCTTCCAACTGGCAGACAGCACCCGCTCTGTGCCGCATTGCCAACACGAGCATAGACCCAGCTTACACATCTACTCTTCTGCTGCCCCTGCAGAAGACGGCGCATGTGGGCAAGGGTTCTGCATGCATTTTCACCTTGGCACAGCCAGAGCTTTGCAGGAAGGATGCTGTGCCTCCGCAGAGCGCCTGGAGCGGCAGTGCCCCCATCTGTAAGGAGCACTGCCAGCAGCCCGCACCGCAGGCCAGCAGCCGCAGCAGCTGAACGTTTGTTTCCCTGCTTTCTTCACTGGTGTGTTGCAAGCCTCAGTATTGCCTGGTAAGGCATGTCATCTAGTGAATGGGAGTCAAAATGAACCGAGGTACCATCAACTTTCGCTTTCTGTTCCCAATGAAATCCAGTAATAATAAATTGATTATAAAGTATTTAAAGTACCATGCTATATAGACTGACTCCTGATTGGACTTGGAGCTCCATCCTCAGTGCTGGGAGTGCTAGTACCAAGCTCAGACGTGTGGAGAGGTCAGAGCCCTAGCCAGCAGGAGGATTCAGCTGTGCTCTCTGGTGAGGACTGATACAGGTACACCTAAATGGACAAAATCTGTGTTGAAATCTCAGCAAATAAGAGTGGCTTGAGAAAGGAGAATAAAGTTACAGCTACACCTTAGAGGTTCCCATGTGAAATTCAAGACAAAGTGAGGATGTGTTGCTTCATAAAGTGAAATACCTCCTCTGCTAAGTCAATATTATTTTTTGTCCTTAACTTCAACAGGATCAGGGCATCTCCCATGGTATGATTTATTGGGACATCCTAGCAGCTGTGAGACAATTTTAGCAGCAAGCCAATCACACCTGAGAGTCCATTCTGTAATTGGAGTAGGGCTGTTAAACAGCAACTGGTTTTACAGGTACTGTTTTCCCAGATGATAACTGGTTTGTGATTAACTAAACCGAATTCATACTTTTTCTCAGACTGATTGTGCCCGCTTCAGAAGGAGTGGGAAGTCTCACACTGAGTTTATCACCCTTGCCGTGCTGTAGCTTTTCTTGTTACCCTCCAAAGACTTTCTCATGATATTTTCAGGTCTAAAACTGTGTTCAGTACCTCTGGTATGGTGTAAGGCTGGTTTGAAGACCCTGGCAGAGTGGGCATGCCAGATGTGCATATGGAGAAGCAGACGGGGTGAGTGGGGGTTTGTGCTCAGCCAGGAGAGTCAAGGTGTGTATTCTGTGTACACACCCCTATGTGATACCAGGAGGTGGGGCATGACACATTCGTGGTATTACACTGGTAAAGGGTAACCTATGTGCAAATCCTTGTTTTCTTATTTTTATGTTTTTATTCCATTATTTTATTATTTTAAAAATCTATTACTGTTTATTGTACAAGATAACAAAGAGACAAAAAGGTGTCTGTTCCAGGTCATATCAAAAGTTCACTTAGCCAGATAACTGCAGGGTCTAAATAGCACTCATCAGCAGCTGTCTGGCTAACTGCAGGGCAGGTGTGTATTGATACTTCCTCTGAGCACTGCCCTAGTCTCCAGCCTTTTTCAGGTAGTGTCCTGCAGAGCAATCTCAAAGGCAGTGCTGCGATTCTACGGAGTTCCAGTAGATGGTGGGATGGGATCAGCACTTGGGTCTTTGAACCAGCAGAAGCAGCTCTTAAGTAGAGACGCTTGCATTGTTTCTCTAGTAAATCCTTTTAAGTGGAGGAAGAAAAGTTCATTTGTGGGAAACCGGTAATCTCTGATATTATGCAGTGCATTAAGAATGTCTGCAAATTAATGAAGTGCCATTCCAGATATCGAATAACAGTACAGAGCATGACTAATCATCTATGAATGGTAAGCTTTGAAAGCCTTGGTGTAAACCTTTGTGACACTAAATTTGCATTGGTAAAATACAGGAAAGGCTTAACATGTGTTTTTACTTCTTTGGCTCCAAAATGCTCTATCTTAAACAAGAAAGATAGCATGTTTTTACTTCTTTGGCTCCAAAATGCTCTATCTTAAACAAGAAAGATAGCAAATTATAGGTGGACTGAAAACATTATCAAGAACAACGAATCATAAGGACAAAACAGACTGACTGGTCTATGTTTAAAACGAGAAGGGAGAGTCACCCATTGCAGCCCTGAATCAGGAGAAAGCAGCTACCTCTTCCCCAGTGGGTGGGGATGTACATGTTGGGAATCCATCTCCCCATGCCTCTGACTTGCTGGGACAGCTAAGTTAGCTCATCTTTGTACTGGATTCAGAGTTATAATACCTGATGGATGCGAGTGTCTTTTCAAAGGTATTGGCACCATTCTGCTTTTGTGTGTTTGCTGCAAAGGTTTTCCTGTTGGACACCCAAAACCAAGTTAGTGAGGGAATGTCAGCAACTGTGGGAGCACTACCTGCGTAACTGTGGCTGTGTCCAGGCTCTGCAATGGGACACGCATCCAGATCCAACCAGGAGCAAGGATACAGAAAACAGGAAATTTGGGTGACAAGTCAATTCTTGGAGAAACTGCTTAAAAAAGAAACTGTTCATCCCCTGCCTCCAAGCACTTTCATACTATATGAAAGGCAAAATGTATCCAGTCTAGTTAGCTTTGTTTGTAGAAAAGACAGGAATCTCTTTATTTGTCATAGGGTTATTTTATCACACAAGCCTCATCTGTTCCTCATTAGTGCTTACAATACACTGATAGCAGCCAGCCACACTTCATATAGTTTTCTGCAATGAGCCAAGAAAGCATACACCTTCCTTCTAGTCCTTTTTATTTGAATCTCTTCTCTGCCTCTTAATGCGGAAGTCAGAGGGCAAAACCAAGATTAAATCCCACACTCATATCTTTGTATCATGTTTGTTCTAACAATTCCAGTTTCATTTAACAGCTACATAATATTGCAAAAGCTACTCCTCTGACCCTCTTCAGTGTGATTACAGTGAGGTGTGTAATGTGGAGTGAATTTGCTGATGACTTCTGGGTTTTTTTGTGTTTGGGGTAATTGAAGGCATGTGTTCATTAAGGTCTTTGATTAGCAGTTTTTACATTTCATTGCCAAGATATGCTAAAGCCCCAGATATGAGATAAAAAGAAAAAAAGGTGTCTGTAACATGCAAACTGCTAATTGTGGCATGAAGGGTTTAGTCTTGCATTCTTTGCATATGTGGGACTCATGTTGATATGTCAACCCAGATTATGAGCTTTACTTCAGGCTTGCAAGCTGACAAGTGCTCAGTAGTAATGGGGGACATAGGTCCCTAGTTTGGTATTACTATACTTAGACAGAAGTGCAATTTAACTGTGTGCCAATGAAACTCAAACAAAAATGCTAACGTTTAATTCATAGCTCAATATGTGTAGTGTACTCATGGTCAGAATTTGAAGTTAAGCACTGAGCAGTCCACAGCACCAGAGGCAGGTTCAGAAGAAAGCCAAGCACAATTGAGCAAAATGTATCCTTTTAAGACTTACATTACTACCTCTGCTGAAGGCGCAGTTAAATCTGCAATGCAGCAGGACTTTGTGTTGCAACAGCATTTATTAGTGCTTTGATGTAGTCAGGATAGTTCCCAGAGTTAGAAGACCAATTTATGGATGCCCCCTCCACCTTTACAATAACAACTGTAATTACTCTGAAATTATGGTAGTCCTGGGAGGGCCAACCGAGCGCTGTGCTCCCATGGTGTCAGGCAGGGCTGAAACACAACCTGAAACTCTCCTGAGGTGCCAAGGATTTCCAGCCTACCTAGAAAAGACATAAAAAGGTAGAAAAAGTTGTTGAGGTGAAGTACATTGTAGAGGTCACTTGGAAGGCCAGAGCAGGGTCGCAGACCTGGCTACCAGTCCTTGGACTAGCAAATGACTTCCAAATGGCCATGGTAGGCTAGTGCTTGGTCACTCGATATCCTGGCTGTGCGAGCAAGGGTGGCCTTACTGGTTAAATACAAAACTGGGAGATGGCTGTGTTCTGCTGCAGTCTGCTTTCATAGGTTCTGCTGTTCCAGTTTACTGGAAATAATAATGTAATAATATGTATTAGTTATAGAAATCACAGAACACATTCTGTACACAGAACTGATGTGTTTTTAAATGCTTGAGTGGATGTTTGCAGGAGAGCTGTTGCAAAGTCTGCTCATTTCTTACTGAGGTAGAATCAGTGTGCAACAGAAATGTAGAAAACATATTTTGCTGCTGACAAGTGGCTTTTATATGAAGTAATTTTTGAACTTCAGGGGACCTTTCCTGAGATTATGAAGCCACCCAAGTGGGTCAAAGTGTGGCCTTAAACCATGTGCATACTTTAACTGGCAAGAGAAACTGGAAACTCTTTGGGACCACTTGAAAACTCTGTGTTTATTCTGCATATGATGGACAGGCACTGACTCACTCGATTTGTGCTCTGACACAAAGACAAGCCTGGTTTGTTAGCTCAAGCCCAGCATTGTACTAATGCAGTCACACATTTTTCAGCTTGGAGTGTCTTTCCACTGTATCTCACTTACATACATGTAAAAAATAAGCACAAGGAGGAACTTTTCCTCTACAAATGTAATGTAAGCCTTTATATATGTTGGTCAGAACACTTACATACATGTAAAAAATAAGCACAAGGAGGAACTTTTCCTCTACAAATGTAATGTAAGCCTTTATATATGTTGGTCAGAAGTAATTGACAGGTTACACACATAAACATGCAGGAGTAGGAGCATGAGAGTAGAAGAGAGGAGGTGCCAAGGGTACCTCAAGCGATTTCAACTGAAAAGGATGCAGTGCCTGCACAGGGGGCTGTGCCACCAGTCCTGGGATGCAATGCAGTGCTGTACATTGTGTCAGGTTGTCCATGATACAATAGGCAACAGGTGAAATCCCATGGCTTCCTCCCTGCCCTGCAGAGCCTGTGCTAGGCATCCTGACCCAAAGCTTGAACAGGCATGGAGCTTCTAATTTTTTTCAGAAAGAGGAGAATGTTTTTAACTCTGGTTAGGTGGGCTTGAAGTAAAGATAGCTCTTGGAAAAGAGTGAAAACAGGTATTTAAGCAAAAGGTGAATGTGCACAGCTTCTTTGGAGACGATAAGGAAATTGCTGGTAAGGAAATGTCTTTGCATTTTCTCAGCTGGCTGGGAAGGCATTTTTCATGGCAGAAACTGTCAGTGTTGGCAATGCCATGTGTGCAGGCCCAACCTGGCCTGGACAAGTGAGTGGCTGGCAGGCTCACTGGCAGCTGGAGGTGTCAGGGATGGTTCATGCCAGGGCAGCAGTGTGGCTGTGCAGCCACCCCAAAAGGAGTGCAGGCCCTCAGCCAGCCCTGGCTCCCAGCAAGTGCTCAGTGAGAACCCACTCCTCCAGGCTTGCCTCATCCTGAGCGTTACCCTAGGGCTGTGCTGAAGTGTGATTTTTGTATGAAGGGGCTATTGAATCACACGTGTTTGTCTGCCTGCACAAACTCTTCACCGAGCTGAAATGTCAACAGCATGTTCAGGACATCAGGGAAGTATATAAAGGAAAGTGAGTGTTGCCCATGACCCCATAAATTCTGCTTTTCATTACTGTCAGACTGTGTGTCTCTTGTTTTGGATGCTTGCTTACCCTTCTGATCTCCTTCAGTGCTCACTGCTGGCTGGTGGGTAGGATATGGGGGTAAGAGCCCATCAGCAGCCTGCCCATGGGCTCTGTACCATGCTGCCCTCACTGCTTCAAAGCATCCGCTGGGCGCAGCATGGTCTCGTCTCAACCAGCCAGCTTTGGGGCAGTGCTGTGGTCTTCAGCAGCAGAAAGGCAATGGGTAGAGGGAATTGCAAAAAGGCTGTGATGGCTTTCTCACTAATTTAGGCACTAAAAATAAACAACCCTTCACACCTTCTGGATACTTCACAAAGCAACTTGAACAACCCGGAAAAAACATGTGAAACTAAAAATGGTTTTGTGATTTGCTCTCTGTCTGACTAAGGCAGAAGTGTTTTAAAGTTCTTTGAACATATTTCTGTTATTTAATTATTTTGAAATTATAGTACTTTCACATGTTGTACAGATTCTGTTTTCCTGTCCAGAGTCACTTTGGCATTTGTAAGTCCTAAACTATTTATTATAACATTATCAGGACTGGATAGGACTGCAGAAAAGTAAATATAAGAAGTATCATCTTTTTTAGAAACTGTGAGTCTTACAGAACAGGCCAAGATATTTTTAGGTGTGTGAAAAGGCATGTTTGATTTGTTTGTGTTAGGATTCAATTTGGCATATTAGTAAGGAAAGCCCTTTGCAATGTTTTTTTTCTATTTCAGAGTTGGTTTGCTGTGGCTTGTGAGGTTGGTTATAATGCACTACTGTCTTGACAGCTGCATGAACATGAAATTGTTATGTCTGTAAATCATAAAAATGTCATGAGTCTATAGAAAAATGAGATATTTTAGCTGGTCTTTATTATTCTGCTTTTCTAAAATAACTGTCATTTTTCACTTTTTGAGTATCTTTAGGTTTTTGTTTTTTTTCCCAAAAGTGATAAGAGCACATAAATATTTTAGTGTAACTCTGACCATGCAGGGATTTAAATTTGTGCAAGCAAAGCTGAAGCTTTTCAATGTCCAGGAAGCATTTTAGCAAGTAAATTTTGTTGTATGTAATGCCCTTAGATGATCATTCAAACTAGATGAACAACAAGTAGCTTACAGTTATTTGCCTACTGAGATTTGCCAAATCATACACACACACACATTGTACTTCCACACATGCAATAGGGCCTTTTCCAATGTTCAGCTAGAAGCCCACTACTGTAACTGAAAGTTCACTGAAAAAGCTACTGCAGTGGACTCAGACAGGAAAAAACGTGTATGGAATAAAACCAGATTATAGACAACCTTTTACTGAACTTGCTTAATCCAGGAGGAGATTTGTGGGTGGATGGTGGGAAAGGGGAAGGACACTGTCCCCGCTCCCTGTGTGGCACATGCTTCATGTCACATGCAAGGGGAGCAGCTGTGCAGTCTCTCCAATCCACTCCATGGCTGTAGTGATCTCTACTTAATCCATGGGAGATTTATAACTCGGCCCATGTGGGGCCATGCTAAATCACTCCATCAAAACTCTACAGCCAGGAACAATTGTCTAAAACTAATATCAAAACCACAGACTGGGTCAATTAATAAAACTGCTGAGAGACTGTCTGGAAGGACACCTTGTCAGAGCAGGGTCTTCATGAGGTCTAATCCATAGTACATGATGACAAACGTACTGGGGCCTTTATCTTCATGGATGCTACAGGATCTACAATATTTATGAGACCAGTAGGCCATCTGCTCCAGTGCCTCTTCAGAAACAGTGAGCAACAGGTGGTTACAAGTGTAGGAACAAAGCAGATAGAGAAAATCCTTTCTCTACTGTGACCTTCTAGTTTCTAGCAGTCAGTGCTTCAAAGACTGCCTGTGGTGGAGGCTGTGTCCAGATGATCACAGATAATAACTGTAGTCAGTAGACCTCTTGCTCATCAGTCTGTCTGTTGTTATTGATCTTGCATATGCTTTTGTCTTCTACATCATCTCAAATTACATGGTTAAATTTCTTGTGCCCAGTGATCTTGTACATTCAGAAACAGTAATTCTTGCTGTCTCTAGTATTTCTTATTTTATAGATCTCTGTCAGCAGTACTCAAGGATCCACATTCCTCTGAGGTTCTGGGTCTGGCTCTTTTTACACAGATTTTGCCTCAGACAGCAGGTAGTGGAGTTGTTTCATGTTTGGTGGATGTCTGCAATAGTGAAGAACAGCAAAACGGTGATTTCTTCCACTAGAAACAAATGCTTTTTGTCTGTCAGATTTTTACAACTAAGAACCATGAAATGAGATAAAATGAAGGAAAATATGAAAATGCCTTGCTGAAATAAATACTTGTGTAGCAGGTGGCATGGGATAGAGATATCTATGAGATTTTTCTCAGGACAACATTATCAATGAAGAGCTGAGCTAGAGCAGGTACAGCAGCTGCTTAAGCTTGGAGGATAGATTTACCTGGGAGAGTCTGCTGCTGAATCAGTGAAGTTCTGTCAGTGATGAATTTAGGCCAGTAATTACTAAAACAAATGAAAAATAGCAGCCAGAGGTTGTAGTCCTGCTATGAGTATCTGTCATGATGCCAGAAAGGCTTCTGAAGTACCTTAGAGCAGGTTTGCTTTTCTTCTAGTGGGAGGATACTCAAGAAAGGAGAAAAGATAAGGTTCTTTCTCAGACTGTAAAGAGGCTAGAAAGTTTAGCATGCTTAAAATTGCTTAGCAAACAATGGCTAATTCTAGCTTACAGCAAGACCATGTTTGTGCAATCTGCTGCCATGTTTTGCTGTGGGTAGGGAAGACAGTGTTTCATAGAACTGTTACCAGAGGTGGAGCAAATATGCCTACTTGGCCACACACTGTGTGTAGCAGACAGCATATGTTCACAATGCCAAAAGAAGAAGAGCCAAAGTGGCAAGAGGTGAAGGGGGTAGACTGTAGCAGTTGTTTCATGGGATACAGCACTCCTCAAGCTTCAATCTTTTTAGTTGCATGAAAGATGCTACTAATTTCATTTTCCAGTCAATAGTTCTTTCTCTTGGGTGCTTAAATCGCATAAACACAGCAGCTAGCCTACATATATGTATGTATGCACATATGTACACAACCTTCTCCCCATATACATTTAGCCACAAATATATAGTGGCCAACCTAATATATGTGTACAATTGATGTCTAACACATAATGCACTTATTTGAAATGCTATTGAGGGTGTATAATATGGTGCAGTTGCCGAAAATCTTTTGTAAATTTTCCTGTTTCTTTTTAGGTAATGCTATTTGTGAAAAGCCTTTGGGAGTAAAAAGCAGTATTTTGTTCTTTGAGGACAATTAAAAATGCAGATTTTCTCTGGACCCATATTCTTACTCATCCCATTATATGTTGGTCACCTGGGCATTTTAATCAGGATTATGGTGTCTAATGAGATTAGTTAGATAACACTTCTTGTTAATTAGGGTGGGTGTCCACTAAACATTTCAGAAAGGCATGTGGGTGCATGACAGAGAATGCTTTGAAGGACAACTGACAGTGTGAGACCAAGGTCAGAGGTAGGGTGCTGTGGGGTAGATTAGAATGCAAGTATGAGTGTTACCGTCAAGTGATTTTTAAACGTGTTGATGAAAAAGGCACTAATAGGGAAAAAAAACCCACACCAGACATACTTTTATAGAAGTAATCATATTTATTCAACTGCTGTTCAAACGATATTCAAATGTATCTACTGAATTTGAAGAGATGACGTGAACAAAGTGCAGTAAAAAAAACAAAAACGAAACCAACAGAAAAATTACAAGGAGGAAGTTCATTTTAAAGAAACTATTAGAAATAACTGACTTATTTCTCTGAATAGTTTTGAGTTGGAGATGTTTGCATTCTGCTGGGCATCGTAATTGTTTGACAGAACTTCAATGAATGCACTCGAGACCCACTTACATTTTGTGTCTACTCAAGTCCATTTTTTTTTTGTGTTTCCCAAGAACACAGAACACAAAGAGATCCTGATTCCTTACTTAGAAGGAAGGACAACAATTCAGAGTTTTGGAATGAAACATGGCATAGTAAAATGTATGCTGAATATCTGGATAGATGTTGTGATGGTAAGATAAATTAGACTGTAAAGGAGCCTGATGAAAGCCTAAGAGTCATTTAAACTAGAAAGAACAAAGCTGCCTGACATACAGTGTAGATAACATGCCTGTGCTCATGGGAGGGACAAGATGATATCATAGGTCTTTTCCATCATTTATTTTCTAATGTCTATAATCCATGATAAGGCATTCTTTTGTGGAGAGTAGGCCAGTTAAGCCTAGGCACTGACATTTGGATTTAGTTTAAAGAGGTATATGTAATAAGTCACAGGGAATCTTTCCAAAACCCTAAGAAATGATGCAAGACTAGCTGAGAAGTTACTGTGTTGAATACAGACCATGCTTAAAGAAGCAGGGTCTGCCTATGAGCCTACATGTGCATAGAAGTTAGCCTTACAGTGCTCCATTTGCACCTGGCTCCTATGTGTTATCATAACAAAAATCATAATGATTCAAAATAGCAGGGTATTGACTTTGTGATACTGACAACTGAACCCAAAGCCTCCGTAGAAACCTCCATGTGGAACTTATAAAGCATGGTATGGTTTCACAATATATGGGAAAAAGATTTTGTAGCACTTGAGCTTTATCCTTTCCATAGTTATAAGACAGAAACACATCCGCCTTTTTCTAGTGTCATAGGAATTAACAACAAGGTCTTACAGTGGAAGATGTAGCCTCTGCCTACTATGTGAGCAGTATAATAGTACTATTAGCTGCTGGCCTGAATGCACAACACACATGAGAATGAGCTTGTAGCTCATTGTAGCTTTTGTGCTCATAATATTATAGCAATATTTCACCCTCAGCATTGCAAACATGGCAATTACAAATATCAGAGGTGTGCAGGAAATACTTTTGCACACAAAATTTCCTTACGCTCTTCACATTGGTTCTTTTTTTTTTAAATAAAACCTAACATGTATGAGGAGAACATAATTAAAGTACATTTGTCTTACCTAAAACTAATTGATTCTGTAAAATCTATTTGAGGGAGGACAAAGAACTGGAGATTAAACATAACCTCAGCCAGTTGAAGAAATGAAAACTTTCAGGCTATGTATTCACAGTGGAAGGAGATGATACAGTGACATGGGGTGTGTGTGTGTGTGTGGGTGTGTGTGTGTGTGTGTGTGTGTGGTGTCTTCCAAAGCATTTAGCCCACATTCAGACAGCTAGGTAAGCATGAAGTCCACCTAAGTCTTTGCCTACTGCTTCCTGACTTAAGCTGTTCAGAAACATGAAATGGAAAACTCCAAAACTTAGATGCAGTTTTGGCCATTTGAATTTGGAGCTCTCTCTTCTTTCACTGATAGCAGCATGAGTTATGTATTTACTTAGGAGGCAATCATACCATATGTTTTTAAAAGTCTCATTCATGGCACACAGTAATGCATATCTTACTTTTTTTCCTGACATATCAGCTCTGGACCCCTGAGGAAACAGTATGAATAACCAGCAGTGTTGCCAGACATGGCATGTACTGGGGGTCATCGCACCCATCATCTGTTCCGGATAAACCCTCTGCTGTATGACTCAGTAGCATGAGTCACAAAGTTACTTTCCAAAACCAGCTACCCATTCTCATCTTCATCTGGGTGTTTCATTTCGGGTCATAATACTTTACTTTCAACTTTCTGAGCTACAAGTACAAAGTGGTTGGTTAGCTTTTCACTGTTTGCAACATTTATTTACCTAATAAAAACTGCACAGCTACATTGCTAAGAATGTAGTTCTGAGCCTCATTACCTCCCAGTTATCTAAAGTCTAATTTTACATTTTCACTATATTTTAGTTTGAACACATGAGATACCTTGAAAATTATTTGTTGATTGTTCTTGTTTTTCCAGTAAAAGAGTATCCCCAGAAGCAGATGCATTCATTTACAGGTGTTTTTCCTGGTTGATTTGTCATGGCATAGCCAGCCTCAAAATATGTTCATTTCAGTTGAGCATTGCTTGAGAAACATTTAGCAATTGCCATATTTTAGAGTGGAGGATCCCTAAATTGCCTTGGAAGTTGCACCTGATACAGAATACTGATAAGTTAATAATGCCAGTCTCAGGGGACACATGGCAAACAAAATTGCAGATGTGAAGCCTGGACTGAGTTGCATGTGTTTCTTGGAAGCCTCTCAAAAGGTTAATTGGAACCTGCCAAGCCTCACGCTGTAGGCTTTGAGAGGTGCTTGAGTTTCAGTACATGCTGGTGGCCTCAGGTTTTTTTCAGCTTTTGCCTGAGAAGGTGAAGAATATTTTAGCTTCATTTAACCTCAGATAGGGAGGGGCAATGCTTTTCCTGTGTTTGCTGCTGTGGTTTGCACCACGTTTCTGGAATCTGGTTCACACAGTCAGAGGCAAGAGTGATTTCAAGATGTCATGATACATCAGTGAAAGTAATTAAGAAAGAATGTGAGCTAGCACTTGCATTAATGCTGCCTAGTAATAAATAGCATAGCTACAATCTTGTTGGCTGCTGTAACAATGTGCAGACTTGAGCCTGTGCTTCTGCTTTCCTTTCTGCCTGCCTGACCTTGAGTAACTATGCCATCCCACCCTTGCAGTTGCGGAGGAGATTGTTTGGGTTGAAATTAGACAGCCCCAGATGGTACTCTAATGCTCAACCCCTGCTCTTTCAGTTCTTGTTATCTCTGCCACAGCTTTTCTACATGCCTTTTCACAGTTGGTTCAGTGCTGCAGGGTGAGGGAAGGAGCCTCACTGGGAAGCTCAAGGCAAATGCAGGGACATGGTATATGTTCAGTGCTTCACCCACACATCAGTTGCCACACAGTGACCACGAGCATCCTGCAAGCCATGGGGCAGTAGTAACTGTTCACTGAGTCATTTCACCTGTGTGCTGATCTAGGGCAGACGAAACACTCACACTTCAGCACAAATCCATTCTCTGGCTACCGCAGCTCTTCCAAAACTGGAATAGTTTTCATGGAGGTTTTTCCTTCCTTCCTTCATGGTTGCTGACATTGAAAGCATTGTGAACCACTGCTCCTGAAAGACTGCTAAAAACATATATCTGAAACAATCCCATGTTTACATTAGTTTTAATAAAACATCTTCCGATACCTACCAGAAGGCTCTTACTGGCTGAGTGTCTCTTTTTCAATAGCTCTGAGGATGTGCCTGACATTACTATGTCAGAAGGAAATGCTCACAGAAGGAGACTGAAGTTGTAGGTCAGCTGCTTTCTGAGACAGTCACAGAAAAAAAGATCAGGTTAGTGAACCAGACTTCTGTTGTAATTGAAACACTCTATTAAAACAAGCTTCTATAGGAACTGCTAGTTCCTATAGGGCAAATATAGATCCATGTCTGTGACTCATAAATGGCAAGATGTCAGTCTGGTACTCCTGATAGATCTGGTTTAGTGACTTGTGAAGGTTGCTAAATTGATTTTATTTCAAGGGGATATATATTTACCATTCCTCCTGACCAAACAGTAGCAGCAAAGCAGGGCAGATCCTCAGATGCTGCAAACCAGCATCGCATCACTGACATAATCTTACCCAAAATGAAAAGCTGTGCAAACCCCAAGCACTCCAGGTTTGGCACACAATGGTTGGTGAGCGAAATGTGCCCTTGACCTCTGTACCTAATAGCAGTCTGAAGAGGAACAGGCTGTCTGCAGGCAGCTGCGACTGCTTCCTGTGCACATCAAAGAGTAGCAATCCTGCCAGACAAATCCACATTACTAAATAGCAATCAGAACAAAAAAAAAAAGGGGGCACAGGGCAAAGAGAGCTGACATGCTTGCAGGGCATCTGCTAAATTTTCAGTACCCGTTGTCTGATCCCTTGCTTGTTGATCCAAGTATCACATTGCTGGAGACAGCTCAAAAAAGTTCTAATCAATCGGTAAGAAACGTGTTCAAAAGAAATTTGGCCTGAGAACTTCAGTTCCATCGAAAACTGTCATTGCCTGGTTCTAGGATTCCCAGTACTTGAGATGGTGTGTGAAATGGCAGAATATCTAACATAACCATGGCAATACTTTAGTATCAAGAAACATTAAAATAACAAGTTTCAAGGTCTGCTCTGGATAAGTCTCTTTAGACCATGGGGTTTGTTATTTTTGATCATTTTACAAATCCTTTATGGGAAAAAAAAATATTTTCCCTCCATATATTATTGCTCCAAATAAAATATTCTGCACAGACTAAATTGTTTAGTGTGTACATACATAAATAGGAAAGCCATGAAAGGATTGCTAGGTGGTATTCTTCCAAAGTCTCTATTTTATTTACCTCAGAAATGACTGTAGCATGCCGTTTTAAGACAGCCATGTTGGATTTAATGAAAATTACTTGTTGGTGAGGGCTGATGGTGTATGTCACTATGCAGACATAGAAATGTAGAGCTCAACTAATTTACTCTGCCTCTCAGATTCTTGTTTAAACATATTTTAGTCATGTGCTGTTCCAGTTTCTGCGACAAAAAAATCCATGATGATGGGTGATACAGGTTTGCCTTTCAATCAGGTTAAGTCAGTTGTGCAAGATTATTGAAAAGACTAATACACTTGAAAGCATATTATCTGTTATCACTGAAGTCACATGTGAAATACAAGCAGCTACTGGAAAGTCATTGTGAATTTCCAGAACAGCTTGATAAAAGTTTTCTTAAATTTAGCTTACAGTGCAAGCCAATGTAATCTTATCTCTCTGGAGGTATTTGTTTTCACAGTTCATGTATATACTTCACCTTTTCACATTGTCATAAATTCAGTAAGTTCTAGGATTTCAATATCTGAAGACAATTTCCATAATGTCAATAAGCTATTTGTTTTCATGTGAAACTCAAATTCTGAAGGGCAAACTTGGCTTACACCAATAGATACCTGGGAGCTTCTTCTTGTTTTTGTTCAGTTTCATAATTTTATCACATTTTTTGGCATGTTTTTAGTATTTATAATAAATACTGTGTTTATAAGTACTTGATCATGATTTTAGCCCAACAGTGATTTCTGATTTCTCTGTTTTTATCAGCTTGCCAAAACTAGATTGCTTGCTTCTGCATAACTGGGTAACTGCATAACTTTGTTAGCAAGCTCATTGTGATGTACTGTCATTAGCATGAAGAACTATTTCTTAAGCTTTCTGTGTATTGTACTAGCAATCTGCCTTATTCAGACCTTTACTGAACTGGATTTTGCTAGATACCACTGAGAACCTTAATGTGTCATATATCTGTATTGCTGTTTTCCTTTCATGTTCTGTACAACTTCATTTGTACTCTCTGTGCTTCCCTGATTTTGGAGCTGATGGAACTAGCCATATCTGTAAGTTCACTAAAGAAATTGTTCAGCGCTCACTGGCATGATGAGTTAACTGGCTTTCAATATGCTTGGAGCACTTACAAGCCAAAGCATACCAGTTGGATCTGAAGCAATTTCATCTGTGGTTTGACTTTTCAAAATGTGAAGACATAGCAACTTGCTAAAATGAAGCTGAAGTCATTAACTCTGAAGGCAAATAAGGCTCATTTGAAAGAATGCCTTTAGTTCATTAGATATGCCCAGCCTAAGGGTGCCTTCAGTTTTTTGGTTGATTTTTTTTTGCCAAGGTTTTTATAAATTGGAATGCCTCATTATTATATCCCTTGAAATGTGTTTCTACTTGGCTTTAAAGTGCCTTTTGTGGCACTGAAATATGATGCATGCTGCTTGCAGAATGTCTAAAAGCTTATTGTTCTGCATGTTATACTTCATTTCATCACTGGCCTCAGTGACCAGCACAATGCCTTGTATGTCACTACATACAATACACATAGGTACTAACACACTTAGTTACCAAACATTTTGATTCTCTTTTAGTATAAGAAGACTTCTTGCTCCTTTTTTTTTTTTTTTAATATCTTTTTCTGTAAGTTGTCATATTGTAGGGTTTTTTGTCTGATTGTAACATTTTTGGTAGCAATGCATTGGAATTGCATATATGTAATTCTGAACTTTTAACAAAATGTTCATTGTATTTTGCTGGTATGTCTTTCTCTAAGTATCCTCTTTTGACTGTCATGAGCTGATGCTCTTTTACTATCTTGAAAGAATTCCATGGAGTTATAATGAAAGAGAATACTTAATCAAATAATGGTTAAGCAAATCCTGAAATGCCTACAAAATTCATAAAAATGCTATTCTAAATCTTCACCTTAAGATATTCTCCTTAATCACAGTAACTCCTGGATTCACCCAGGCATTAACAGCTTGCACGTTTTTATTCTTAAATACAGGCTGGTGGTATGCATGCTCCAATGTGTATTCTGCTTTTAATTAATAGGTTGAAGCCTATTAATTAAGCACAATTAAATAACTGAGTAAACTAAAACAAAATGTTAAAAAAAAAAAAAGAAAAAGGAGTCAGGCTTTCAAAAGGGGAGAACATACTGCAATTGCACCAACTGATCACAAATTGCTGTCTCTCTCAAGTTCTTTCAGCACAATGAATGTCCTCTTAGAGATCACAAATAATAATGTCAGGAAAAATCATGATATATACACTATTCACTCTTCATCAAATTTTGCTAGCAGTTAGGTGCTTCATTCCAGCTCAGAATCTAGCCTCTTCAGATTAAAGAGCTGTTATAACTCACTGTTTGTTTAGGACAAATTAATAATGTCCTTCTATTTTCTCAGAATCAGACTTTATTCTCCCTGGTGTGAGTTATTAAAAATCCTGGCCTTGATCCCCTAGCTGAAAGATCAAACATGTAAAAGCAGATAACTTTGACATAAAACAGATGCCATATTTTAGCTAAAGTTCCATTCGCTGTAGGTTCTTTATCTACATGGTTCTACTGATAAAGACACAGCATATCATAAATAAGAAAAATAAAATGCCTGTGACTTGTGCACAGATTGTACTATATTCTATTTGATATAAATGGAAAACAGCCTAGTAAACAGACAAATTTAAAAAAAAAAGTTTTTGTTCCCAGCCACTTACCTCTTTGTCACCTTTCCTAAATAACAAGAGATTAAGTGTAAAGAGATTACTTGAAAAAAATGGATATAATTTCTTTTTTTAGCATTACTATGCCACATCATTATTTTCATCATCACCATTATTGTAATGCTTCTCAGTTAGTGCCTGACATCCTTCATTCATGAGTACTGCCACATAACCTTTTCCCAGTGCTTGCCGGGGGTTGGTGTCAGTGACCCAGTAGGTCTGCTTTGGCTTGGACTCTTATCTGGCTATGTCTGTATTGTGAATAAAGCAGAGCTAGAGAATGGTCTAAACCAGATCCCTGACTAGCTATGTTCACACTACATATCTCACTGTTTGCCCGTGCTGCCCTCTGGGTCCCAGGCTGTTTTCTGGACCACAGGATTATTCTTCATGCGCTTTTGTGGTTTTCATTTCAAGGTACCTGAAGTAATGTGATCACTGTTTTGCAAAGAAGCAGTGGCATCACCAGTATGAAACTGAAGTGAGGATGCAAAGTTGACTGGGGTAGTGTTGGAGGAGGAGGTAAGGTGGAGGAAGACAAACCTTTTACAGTGTCACCATGCTGTCTAATGGACTCCTACTGCAGTGCTGTAGAAGTTGTGTTCTTCTGTTCTCCATTTCTCCTGGAGACTCCATGAGTATATGCGTTGTGCTGGCACTACAAGTAACAATTTAGCTCTTTATTGACTCATAAATACTGATTTAATTAAGAAAAGGAACCTCAGTATATTACTTTTCCTTCTGTCCTGATAGGTTTAGCCCCAAAATAGAACTTTAAGCTGGAAGGAATGCACTGTTATTCGTCGGTTCTGGTTGCCAACCAAGAAACCATTATTATTACTCTTTCATTTAAGTTTGCCCGTGCTGCTCTGAAACAGGATCTTCTGGCAGTGCTGTGTGAGAAAACTTGTGTCTTGACATCCAAGTCTCCTGCAGGATTCCACTACTAGCCACAGGTCCTGTCCTGAACAACCAAGGTAGTCTGCTAGCATGGGTCTCCTGAATTGGCAAGCAGCTGGCACCATACCTGCATCTTTACAACCTGATTTTGTAAGCCACATGGACTTATCTGTCAAAATCTGCATTCCTCTCTTTTCTCATGTTGTGTTCATTGTCCTGTAAAATAAAATTTTCCCCAGCTAGGTGTTTTCTTGCTCATTGCTCCTTCTTGGTGTGTGGCACTGGGATGCAGGCAGCTGCACTGCCCTCCATCTTTGTTTCTCAAGCTTTTTCTGCACTTTCCACTCATACATGTGCACATTTTTAAAGATCTGTGCTGCATATACTCCCAGCATATGGTCAAATGCGTGTGTGCTTGCAGCCACTTGAAACCTCTTTGAGATGGAGGTTGACCAGAATTGAATGTTCATGGGGCCTGTAGCCTTTCCCCCACCACCGGCACTGGTGTAGTGCAGCCCCCTGCTTCAGAAAAGGTTGTGGGGTTGCAGCTACGTTGTTCTCCCATTTTGTTCACTACGGTGTCTGCTGGAGTGAGTGTGTGTTATTGAAAGTGGACTGGGCTAAATGCGTTATTTTTGTGCTCCCATGAGGGAGAATCAAGGGTAAAGAAGAATGTATTCAGCCTTGCCCCTTCCCTTGGAAGCAGAAATTTTTCCTATAATGGAGCCATTACTGAAGCTCAATGGAATATATTTCAGTGACAAATCCACATGTTTCTGTGTGTTCATAAAGGAAGCATAAACACCCTTCAGAGAGGAAGTAAAGGATTCAGTGCCCTCAGCAGAAGCCACTAAAAGCAGTAAAACCTTTCCTGTGTTTTCAGAAAGTGCAGGTCTCTCCACTCCTCTCACTGTCAGGTTGTGACAGCACACACTGCTGACATCTCGCCCATCGCTACAGGCAATTTTACTGGTCTTAGCAACAAGAGTTGCAAATTCTACCTGCAAAAGGAGGCAACTCCATCCTCTGGCTGGGAACATCTCCGCTCCAGGGCACTCCAGATCAGGGCAGATCACCCCGTGGCTGCCTTTCTGACCTAGTAGTATGTGTCAACAAATAAAGTATGAGCAACACATTCCTCAATCTATTGCAGGGCTAGCACCAGTGCCCGTAAATTATACACATGCAGAGTGAAGACAGTCAGACTTCAAGGATCACATCTCCAGGGCACTTTCAACTGACCACTAAATTCAGATGGTCAAGTATTTAATGACAGCACTTTTATCTTTGCTCTCTTACCTGCTGAACTATTTGTGCTTTGGTATAATTGCTATTATGTTGCTTGAAAAATTATATGCACTTATAATCAGAGTAGATTTTTTTATTTCTGACTGAAAGCAGAATCTGAAACATTGGTTTTAAATTACTCCAATTTATTTTATTGTCAGTTCTAGGCTAAGTCTAAGTAGGTCAAGAAATATATCCTGATATCACATACATGAACTGCACATACTCTCAAAATATTTTCACTGTACTAAAGCAGATACACTGATAATTCTTTGAATTGTTCACAGGATCAAATAATGTAAAAATAATTTAAACCATTTGTGAGATACCAAAATTACAAAGCCTCTCTTATTTTGCCATGCAGGATGGATGTAGAAAATATGTAAAAGCTTTATATGTGAGAAATTTTTTGAAACTATCTGCAAGGTCAGTGTCCAAACTGAAGTGGAGGCAACGGAAGATATCTGATAAATAGATATGACAGGTGGAGAGAGCAAGGGAAAAGGAACTGATGAGTTACAAGTGAAATGTAATTGGCAAGTGTCCATGACATCTCTGTTGAATACCTTTCAACTGTGGTTTGTCTTGCTAATATTAAGCCTCACACATACATCTGCTTACTCTGTAGAAATAGGCATGCCAAGAAGATTTGCACAAGGACCAAATCTCTCTCTCTCTTCAGGCGTACTATGTATGTATATATACATACATATGCACTCACGTGTGGAATGAAACACATGTTTATTTTCTTTCAAATCTTGCAAAAGCTTTTTCTCATTGCATCATTTGTGTATTTTTTAAGTGTCATTGCTTGGTTTAACAGAGTACTTCACTGCCCTATACAGATCCTGCTCAGTCTGGTCCTCTCCTCATGTACTGCCTCTTCCAGCTCTACTTTTTTACACCAGAAAAAGAAGTATCCCAAGAAACTCAATGACAATCCACTTACTTGCTTATTCCAGTTTTTCTCAACATAGTCCTAAGCTTGATGTCTAACTTTTGCAGGATTTGTGTGAATGTGGAAATTTAGTAAGGATGTGTTAAGGTGTTAGTATAAAGCGGTGAGAATTCTATTATAAAAAATATATGCAAAATGTAAACATTGAATATTTTCTTCAAAATTGAGGCACTGTTGTAGACTGGTTTGCTTGTCAGAGCACAACTGGAAGGAAATGCCATTTTTCTCAGGTAAAATGAACTTATGTGTGGGAGAAGGCAAAACAAAAATAGGTCAAAGTTTTCCGTAAGAGCGCCTCATAGCACATTGCATCAATCTTTCATGGATTCAGGCTCCTGTTTCTACACTGTTTCCCAAAGTCCACTAGTACTGTTTATAATAAAACATAGCTGCTAGAAAATATGACAAAAGATAAAGAATGATTTTAAAGTAGTTCTGCAAAAACCTGTTTATATTTCCTGTAATGTCATTTTTCAGAAGAAAAAACCCAAAGTTGCAATAAACTATGAAATGTGCTCCTTTCACTGATGTGTGAAGCAGGCCTGTAAGTCCAAGAAACACTGCACACATTTTAACTTTTCATTCCTGAATTCAGATTTTTTCTGATCATGGTATCTGGGATGCTTTACATCTACTGCACCATGCTTTGCTGTATCAAGTATTGTCACCCCTAGAGAAAAGTGGTCTAAAAACTCATTGTTAAGTTGGTATTTTCTGGATTTAAAATATCTGTCTTAGTCTGTTATATGTAGTTAATAAAAAATCAGTATGAAAATTGAAGTCAATGTTATGTTTGCACCTGCAAATCTACTGTTTTCATCCCAGCTAGAGCAGCACTACCTCGGAAAGGGCTTTAGGCTCACCTCATTCCCTAGGGATTGAAACCCCCATCTTCCCTGTTTTCCAACAGTTGCCTTAATCATTAGCTGGACAATAACTGGGGAAAGGAAGAGAAAAGGTTAACTTCCATCATTCCCACAGAGGTTACTGACCCTTGCAAAAATGATGTTAAGAAGCCACAGTGGACTCAGGCTTAGCTGATATATGATTGTTTGGGCTCCTTGGCTTGGCGTGGTGTGTGCACTGGGACCCTGAGATGTAGCCCCATCATCTGTTTGAGAATCCCTCCACTTACAACAAGGCTTTGGCTGCAGCTGAAACACTCCCTTCTCAGTCATTTTAAGATTGTAGCATTTTCCTCAGCAAAAACATGTCCTGTATGTTTGAAGCACTGTACAGTGGAGTGGCTCTGATATTTGGGTTGATTTTTTTTATCCTGTCAACAGTCCTGTTAGGGCAGTTTTACATTGAATCACAGAATGGTTTGGGTTGGACACCGAAATTCAGGTTAGAGATTCCTATGGCTTTTCCAAAATATAAACCACAATTAATATGTCAAGAATACTATCAAACGCTTACTGGACTGAGACTAGGGCCTGGCCAAATTCTTGCAACTGCACCCTTTTTTAATTTCATATACGTTGCATCTAAATTTTGATGTTATGCTGTAAAAAAAAAAAGATGAATGCCACCCATAAGGTGTAAAAGTTATTAACTGGATCTTTACATCAGAAAGTAATTGATAAGCTGAAATCAGAACTGTGTTTTACATGTAAAAAGCAAACACAGTGCTTACAATGAAGAATTTGGCATGCCTAATTTCAGTCCAGAATGAGTTTGTGTAATAGTGTTCAAGTTGATTGTGGACATAAAGATATGTGTGGACATGAAGATATGTGTGGCTATATCTGTGTGCAGATTTATGATGAATGAATATCAACTTACTCAGAAACCTGCAACTGGTACCACTACAGAATTTGTTGGATGTTTGCCAGAAAAAGGCAAGGTGTTTTCTGAGTTTATTCTAGATTAACCATAAATATGACAAATTACCTGTTATATTAAAAGTCCTCAGGAAAGATCTCTGGAATTCAGACATCCAGTTAATGTAATCAATCATAAGGGGTTACTTTTCCTTTATGCAAATGGGATAGAGAGAACATTTGTCTGGCAAATTTGTCTGTCTATAGCTTTATAGAGGCACTCTTGTGTGCCAGTTACCATTTTCTCTTCTATCTCCTTCACCAAAACTGATTTCCCAAGAAAATCTCCCTGAACATATGTTGCTTGTTCTTACTTGTCACTGACTATTGCTCACAAAGGCCACCAAAGTTTCTCAAGACCAAGGGCTGTTTATCAAATCCAGCAAATGGCACATGCATAGTGTTTGCTAATGACCAGACAGTCGTCCTGTAACAGAGAATTCCAACAGTATCACATGAGAAGGGAATTCTTAACTATTCTGTCCACTCATAATTAGTTTAATGATCTGAGCTTACTTGGTTGATTAGGCTGTGGCAAACTGGTCTAACATTTTCTGGCTTCTTCATTGATTTTTAAAGCATTGCATGTAATGTTAACATTTGATAAGTGATTACTAAGAGCCTTGACAATGTGTGAGAGACACTCTCATCCCTTGGTTATCCTTCTCTGTATGCGTATTTTAAATAATACATCCTGTAGCAGCAGTTCTACTACTCCACAGCTTGGAAATTTACATTGCAAGTCTTCTGCTTTTTATTTTTATTATATAGGAAGCAAAACATAGTGTTGCACTGAAAAAAAGTGATGCATAAGCCTTCCTTATGCTGTAGTTCTTCTGTTTATGAGATACTTAAACCTTGTACTGTTAGCTGCATTACATTCATAGCCATGAACTCAATAACATGCTACCAGCTAAATCAGTGCTCCCTTTTACTTTCTTTTCAAGCACATTCCTTTAACTCAGCTGTGAGAGGGAAGGGTAGGGAAGGAAACAGAGTTTGTCAGCATTATGCACAAACACTACCATACTCACACTAGCTGATTTTCCGAGTCATGAAACAGCAGTGGGGTGGGTCTATGCATCTGGCCCTATGTCCACATAGGGGCACTGATGGCCAGTACACAAACCAGCACAGAGCTTCTGCTGGCTGATTTTAATTTTTCCTGATCCTACCCACTTGATTTCCTGTGCCTTCTTTGAGGAAATAAAAGTCAGTCTGCTGTTTACTCTAGATCCACATTTTTTTGATCAAAAGACATAGCTGACAGATGACTGAGATCTCCTGAGAGGTTTAGGACCTCTGTTTTTTTCCCACTTGGCTGATTGTGGAGCTCCAGATTTCTTCTAGTCTACTTGCAAAAAGATTTGTGTTTAGTTCTTCTTTGTAGTGTTATAAGTCATAATTATTTAGACTGCAACACAGACCTAGATCCAGATGCTTCCTACAGTGGGGAAACTTCCTGTTCAAAAGCAGGGGTTTTATGCCATTTATACACAAGCATGCTGTGTGTTCTATATCCGTAACATATCCAAGTACTGCAAAACAGCAGGTTCGCTTGTAGGGACACAGGTCCTTCTCCAGGAAGCCAGCCTTCAGCCTTTTCGGCAGCCCTTGGCTTTGCATGCTTCACAGCAGGCTTTTAGGAGGCTTTCATTAATTCTGATTCTAAAGACCCCAGTAGTAGCAGCCTTCTTTATGGCAGTTGTTGCAACACTTTCAGTTCTTCTTAGAAAGCAGAAACAAGAAGACAAAAGGGTTTTCTTTGATTTCAAAACTTCTGTTTTCTCTTCCAACATCTTTATGCTGACTCTTTGCCAAGTCCTGCTATTTACACCTGTATGTTGTGGACCTTGTAACTCACAGTGGTGTGAGGCAGGCAGCTGGTAAGGCCATGTTCACAAAACTGTATGTATCATAGAATCATAGAATCGTTAGGGTTGGAAAAAACCTTAAGATCATCTAGTTCCAGCCCCCCTGCTGTGGGCAGGGACACGTACTTGAGATTTGCGAGCTTCAAAACCCCTGCCCAGTACCTGCTTAAATCTGTGCAGGTCTTAAAATTAAGACAGAAAATCTTATGTCCCCAGGGATCCTGAAGTTCCCTTTCTCCAGCAGTCTCAAAATGGGTCAGATTCAGGGAGTCTGAATAGTTTCATCCCTGACATCCCACTGATGTGCCACTGGGTTGCACAAACAAGGAGTTCATCTGCTGTTACTGGAAAGTAGCTTCAAAACACATGTAATACATACCTACAAGGTTAGGCTCTACATAAAACACAGTGGCAGAAAGTACTTTCATATAAAACAAAAAGACAGGAGGAGCTATGAAAGAGCATGTTCCTTTGATACAGCTGTACAGCAGCCAGAACAAGTACTTTTGAAGGATGACATTTTAACGCCCTCTGGCCTAAGCCACTAAAGGACACACTCCCTCCACTGAGAAGGATGCCCTGAAACCCAGGCTGAAGACTGCTCTCCTGCTAAGTTCTGAAGGATATCCTTGAAGACTAACTGGGTCAAAGAAGGAATAGCCCTTTAGCCTGATGACTGGAGCACTCATGGAGAATAAGCCTGGGTCTTGAAACTTACCGTATTGATTGTTTCTGCACTGTTACAGAAGGGCAGAGCAGAGACCAGAGCCTTGGACTCCCCAGGCAGCTCCCTGACTGTGTGCCCCCTGCACAGCTGTTGCTCAGCTTTCCTTCACTCCCTCTCTCCCCATGCCCCCTCCATGAAAAGGTCTACATGTGTGATTCTTTGTTCCTGCTTCTTCCTCTCCGGCGCATACAATATGTATATATGTGTGTACACATATATTTACCATGTACACACATGTCAGGCACAAGCACTGACAGCTACATCATTTATCCTCTTGGCAGACAGGAAATGTTTTGCTCAGCTCAACTCAGCAAAAGCAGGAACCATGACTGCAGACTTATTAATAAATAAAGTAAAATGTCAAAAGGAAAATTTTAGTCTGGTCACTCAACTGAGAGAGAAACAATACAGTCACTAATGCAGCAGTTACACTTTTGAAATGGAGCCAGATGAAATGGAGACTGAATTGTGTCTTGTGTTTAGTGTATCAAATTTAGATTTATATTTATTTATATGATTTAATAATGAATTGAATGACTGTATAAACCTTAGAATTTTTTTGTTATTTATACTGGAGGAGTCTAGAGAAGTTTCTTGTGCCAGATAGCTATCTGCTTATGTCATTCTTCTACTATCAAGTTAAATCATTTGTGTTAGGACAGTTTTTGGGTTAGGTACTGTCTTCTAAAACACACACTCATCCAAGGGATAAGCAGTATGCTTGGAATGAGGCTGCACGTGTGGGTCTGCCAGGGCTCTCACCAGTATCCAGAAGGCTGTTGAATCAGAGGAACTCAAACTCTGTCTAAATGCCAGCAGGCCCTGTGCTCAGCGATTGTAGGCAAGGCAGGAGGATGGGTCTTCCTCTGAAAGGTGTGTTCAAATGGCTTTTCACTTGTGAAAAACACCCAACAAACTGTGTGGGCAGGTTCTTTCCGTTTTCTGTTTCTCAGACTCCCTCAGGTGGTGGAGTTATTTCACGAACATTTCTGTCATTTTCTTCCTATGCCACAGCATCTATGGGCCTTATAGATGGAACAGGCCCTGTAATAGCGTGAGCTTAGCAGGATGACTGTCTACTTTAATTAGAGAAGAGAGAATGTGTCAGAAGCAAAATAGGGGAAAATAGGCTGAAACAGCTGCCCCAGGCCTGGTGTTGGTCCAGTGGCGTTTTTCTGGGTGTCAGTAGCCTGCCCCATCCCCTCCGGATGCTGAGGAAGTCCCTTTCCCCCCGCCGCCGCCGAAGCTGGCACTCTGCCTCTTGGCTGCAGTCCCTGCGCTGCTGCCCAGGCTGGGCTCTCCCTGTCACACCCTGTCTGCCAGGCTGCCCTGAGGTGCTGGCTGGGGAGCGGCGTGCCCCTGCTCCCCAGCACAAACCCCCGGCGCCGCTGGCAGGGCAGGCAGCCCTCCGCCTGCGCTGCTGATCCGGCAAAGGAGCCGAGGAAGGAAAGGGCAGACCACAGGCAAAGCAGCAGCAGTGCAGTCTGGAGCCAGGCTTTAAGTCTTTGGCCGATAAAAGCATTAGTAATAGCAGGATGCGGATGGTTAGTGCAGCCTAGAACACTACCCTGGAAGTCAGCTCTGAGCTGGGACCAGGACCGGTAGAGAACAGGAGATGGGGAAAAGACCTGGGCAGCAGTGGCAGGACACACTGCCAACCTGCTTCTTGCCCTAACCTCCATCCCCAGGTATTGAAGATTTTTTTGCTTTCTTGATCTTCTCTGACTGCATTTTCATCTTTCCTTAACAAGGCAAGGTTGTGTCCTGCTGGCTGAGCAACAGCCTCCTCAGATCATCCCCCTCCCCAGCATCCTAAACATCAGGCCAAAGTACCCATATTCTGGACAAGATTTCCTGGTAAACCAAGTGTCCTGAAACAACTAGTGGGCTGCTCTTGTATAGTGTACTCATTTATACAGTGGGTTCATATGATATTTCTATGGCCTGCTACAAGCTTAATATTCTGGGTGGTGTCAAGTAGAGCTTTGCACTGGCCAGATGTGGTCAGTGTTTCGGTCTTTGGGCTAAACTTGACTGGGGCTGGTGGATGATCTGATGGGTTTCAGTAGGCATTTTTTGGGTAGGGACTGGAGCAGGTTTGTTGCTTTGAGCACATCAAAGTGAATCAATGTGAACCTGTTCTTTGTGTCCAGCATCTCTTCCAAGTTACAGGAATCACTGAAAGGGCCATGGGAAAATTGCCTGGACCTTCAGGGCCTCGAGCACAGGGCTGACTGTCATCATGCTGTCTTTGGGTGAGCATTATAAAAGGTAAGACTAACCAAACCAGATCAATTCAAATCCAAAGTTCCTCCTAGCCAAGTGCTCTGTCTCCAACAGTGGCCAACAGTGGATGTTTTAGGAAGAGAATAAGGCCTGTGGCAGTAATTCCTTGAACTGTTCCTCTAGCTTGCAGCATGCTGTGTGGCAGCTTGGGGAGTGCATTGAGGAGGAGGGAGAACTTCAGAGCTCCCTTGTGCTTCCTTCCACCTACATGAGATATGGTTTAGTCCCACACTGCAAAAATGCTACAAAAAGGATGGGAAAATGGCAGCTGCTTCGATTATGATCTGTGGCATTCATAAAACTAAGAATGGATGGTGACAGTGATAAGTAAAGGCCAAAAAATGGCCCAAGACCTTCCAAAGAGAAGAATTAAAGGTGGAAACCATGAGGTATTGTTCCTTGTGTGATCTTATGCCAGTGTCTTGATGCTGCTTTTGAAAACATGAGTTAACTTCATATATTTCCTCAAAGCAAGGTTCAGGTGTTAAAGGTGTTCATAGGTGCTGATTTCCAGAACCAGTAGATATTGATTATCCATTAATGAGATGGTATTACTCAGTGTTTTGCAGACTAGCTAGTCTCAGTTACCACTGCTTCTCCCTGTACTTAGAACAGAAAACCAGTGCTATCAAACTCTGCTATCAAATACTGACTTTTGGAGTAGTGCCTGTTGTACATCATCTTCTACAGTGAATGTATCTATATGTGCTCCCTGTAATAAATAAGCAGGGAAACAACATATAAAAAACATTCCAGTTAGGACTGCGAGGGGACTGCAAAGTTCATGACCATTAATTCCTCCTCCTCAAACATTTTTTACATTAAATATTGAATGAAGCGATGATCCAAGGAGGAGGGCTTGTGAAAAGCTTATCAGCGATAAATATTTAGAAATCTTTGCTATTATAGCATCATTCCTGACAAGTTTATCTTAAGAACTCTTGCTTTATACAATCTTCCAGCACAGAACTTGCACAAAAATGGACATTCAAAGTGGTTTCATCTGAAGTGTATTCAGGCTTTCCATATGCATTTCTAATGTTTCCCTGGACACCACTTTGAGCTATTTAGGAAATCTCAAGGGTGGTGTTTGCTTAAGATTGGTGAACAGAATGGCACTGAGCCTGGGAACTACACAAGCAAAAGAGAAATACTGTCCTCACGAAATACAGTGTGGATGCCTTGAATTACTTTGAGTTATAGCTGATACTAAAATTAGCAGTGGAGTGTTATTGTTGTGGGAGCACGGGGAGTGTGTTGCAGCACAAGCAGAGCTCCAGCACCCAGGGCTGGCTGGGATGGGAGCTCCCATTGTCCTCACTGCCTGGAAATGCCATGTTTCTCTTACATTTAATAACTTAAAAAACATATTACTCTCACCCTGCATCAAAAACATAAAGCACCTCAATTTTCTTTCTTTGAGCACACTGAAAAGTCATCACTTTTATTGTGGGTTTAATGCTTTAGTTCTTGTAAGCCCTGTTGGTGATAACCACTTCTCACATGAGAAAAAGGTGCAAGGACTGGTCCTCTCTTGGGCAGGGACCCTTCACATGGTAGAAAAGAGACTTCACATTTTATTTGTACCTTCCAGCAGTGGGTTGTTGTTAGCTATTCAAAGCATCATCTAAATTAGATAAAGACAAACAGTGAGAGAGTGTGTTCTCCATGGTTGTCATAACCATTTATTTATTATGTTTTTCTTTCTAAAATAAAGAAAACTGTGGCTAGATGTTTCAGGCCAAAGGCATGTTCCTATGTCTAGCTGTCCTTCAGCCCTCCTGTGCTTGTATGTCCTGAGACTCCTTGGGAACATGGAAAAAGATATTTTTGTTTAAGGAAACAGGAAAACAATCAGGAGAAAACTGGCAGTGCTCCCTGTGTTTTTATACAGGAGAAAGAACAGGAGAGAAAAGTGCAACCATAGCTTTGCCCATCATCTGGAAGCAAATAACAAGTGCTTGGCTTCATACTTCAGACATCCCAGCCATATTTCCAGTTTCTTCTTTCTCCAGCTTTATTCACAGATAGGAGCAGGGCTAGGGCCACCCCATTATACCTGTTACTTGCTTTGACACCTTCTGTACCAGCTGTTAGGTCAAATCCTTCTGTTTAGTTCTGTAATCTCTCCTGTGTGTGCATATGCTGTAATATCTACATTTTCACTATTACTGGTCAGGACAGGCCTTGCTACAAAGTCAGCTTCAGATCACCCCTGCTCTTGGATCTATCTACTCCAGTTTTACAGGTTCTTTCTAGACAGAGAGTAGGTATGGTGCAGGGAAACTCTTGAGATGGGTTTTTTTCTTCACAGGAAGCAGAGAGGTAGCCCCATCACTGTGCCATGTAACTCAGAGAATGACAGGGAAAACAGAAGTATTTGCTAAGTGGAATGTTTGTGAGCAAGTTCCAGAGATCACATGTAAAGTAAAGCAAATCTTCCAGGGTATTAGCCTCTTTTACCAGCGTGTTGTCCTGTTCTTCTCTCAGGCAGCAGCAGACATAGCTGGGCTTGCGAATCAGCCTGCAAGTGAAAAAAAAAGTCAGCTAAGAGGAATCTGGGTGTTTTGCAATGTAGATCATTGTATTTAAACATCTCCAACAATGCAGCACAAGTCAAATAGCCAAGCAGAAGATCCTTCAGGAACCTCCCCTCAAGCACTATACTCCTGTTGCAGGAAAACAAGAGTTCCCTTAAAAACCACTTTGCATCAGAGATGTTTTCAATCAGGTGCACACAGAGAAGCTCTCGTGAATTTTCCACTACACTTTAAAATGCTACCCTTCCCCTTGCCCCCCCTCAAAGCTGTCTGCTCCACTCCCCTGCCAGAGGTTTCCACTGGGATGGGAGAGAAGCTTAGCAGGTCCAACCTGCTTATGCTTACCACAAATACACAGATGCTGGCTGGAGGCCGCAGCACACAATAGGTCTGCTTCAAACTTGGTGCTTCTAGGTCTCCAGGGGTTGTGCAAATATTTGCTTTGCTCTGCAGTATCATGGCACTCCCTAAGTTTCTGTTCTGAATAGACCCAAAATGCTCAAAACAAGTTCAAGTGAAACTGCCATTCTTCAGGTGGTTTTGTACTGAAACCATGTCAAAATACACAGTCACTCTTTCGCAGGGAGTTGTGGAAAGATATATTTAGAAAAGATAAAAAGGACAGTGACATTTTGGTAAACTCTGGTATTAAGGACAACTTCACGCTACATGGGTGGATCCAGAGCTCTCATGCATTATGATGAGCAAAAATACATGCTGTCCATAAACATCCAACACTATTTTCAAGACATGCTCTTTCATCCCTCACCATTTAATTTAAAGATGTGACACCATCAGGAGAGATCCTGACTCCCTTTCATTCTTGTCCAAAAGCCTGTTACAGTGTCAGCCATCCTCCCTTGTTAGGGCAGGACTGGGGCCACAGCCGAAACTCAGGCTTGACATTAATGTTATCAGAGAGTACTACATGAGAGGAAAAGTTTCAGATGACAGGCTGTGATTAGGTTCACTGAAACACCATGTCTGGAAACACTGATTACAGAAAAGAACAAGATTAGCAGCACAGGGTGACCAGATTAGCACTTGCTTAGCTCCTGTAGCTTGAAGCTGCTAAATTCCCCCTCTATGTACAATACAAACTTGACTGTCAGAGACTTGACTTAAAACTATCAACTCCTGTCACCTCAGGTGAGCTCAGAGACTATGTGCTGTGCTTGTACTGGTCCAAACTTCCATTTTAAATACAATGCATACACATTTCCTAAACCCTTACATTTTTGCTAACAAACCACAATCCCTCTTTTCAGTAGCGTCACTCTGAGTAGAGTTCAGTAAGGATTTAAAATCCTTGTGAAAATCATTGGCAGACCCCTGAGCACCAGGAGCATTGGCTCTCCCAGAAGAAAATGGGTGGCTGCACTTGTCTAGACTGAAGCTGCTTCTCTAGGGTACAAATAGAGCTGATGGGAAGCTGTCCATTCCCAAACACGCAGTCACAGTCTACGACATGGAGCAGTGGCTAAACACCATTAATGTCTAAATTACCTTTAAGAATGTTGTATAGGCTCTCAAGTCACTTCCACATATCTGACCACGTTATCCTAATGGCTGAATGTTGATGCTCTAGAAGCATTAGGTTGCGCATCTGTAAAATGATCTTTTTTCCTTTAGATAGGGCTGTCATGAATGGAAAAAAAAAAATCTGTCAACAGTAAATGGATTCATAAAGTAAGAATAATGAATATGTTTGGGAAACAAAGACACACATAAAGATGGAACAGTGTACCATGGCAAGAGCTGGCATTTTAATTGAAAGTACAGACAAAAAGGAGAGAAAACAAACCTACACAAAGCTCATCTTGAAAGATGACCGGAAGTGCTGATAATTCAAGAGACAGGTTGATGATTAAGACTTTTGTTGACATTTAAACCAACAAGGGAGCAAGGGCCACATCTCAGTTATGTCTTTATCCCATTGGGATCTGATTAAAATGGAATCAAAGACTGATGCTACGGTTCAGCACTGTTTGGGTGGGCTTTCAAAGGGACAACGTTGGCACAGACTTGCAATAGCTCAAAGCTCAAACTGGGTAGTGAAGAAAGTACATTTGTAGAAACACACTATGGGGCTTTGAGCCTGACCACAGCAGGAGGGTTAGAACCATATGATCTTTAAGGTCCCTTCCAACTCAGACGGCTCTATGATTCTATGATTTGTATTTGTTAGGTAAGGCCCCGCAATGTGATATTAAACAGAGGATCAGAAGGCAATGGCTACAGGCGTCTCCCCTCCTCCTACATTACTCCAGGTTACACTCAATCACATAGTTTTGGACAGACTTGAGTTTCGCTGTGGCTTTTGATTTCTGACACTGCAGACTGTGGGGACTGGCTGGTATTTTTAATCCCTCTGCTCCTAGTATCAGTGAAGATTTCTTGCCCAGAAGAACTTTCCTGTTTGTGTTCCACACAAGGATTTACAAGAGACTGTAAGAAATAGAGGAAGAGATAAATGGGGGGGGGGGGAAAGGCAGAAAAAAAAAGTGAAAAGTGATTCAGAAATGTGTCTGTTCTTTCCGCTCAAGCCACTGTACAGAAACTATGCTTCTATTGTGGGACAAAGACCTTTGAGCACAGTGAGATGTGTTTATGCTGCTCCTATCAAAGAGCCTTTCATCTCCACAAAGCAAATTATTAACACATTCCACTGAAGATGTGGGGGTGGAGGCCTGGCCTTGGAAAAAAAGCTGGCCAAAAATGAACATTTTTTTTTATAAACACTTTTAATGATAGTGAATGGCGCCTTGCCAAGACCCTTATGCCCAGTGAAGCACTGCAGGCTGATTGTTTGTCTGGAGAAGTCCCGTGGGCTGAGCCTTTTGTGCCAAGGAATTTCTCATTTGAAAGGCAGTGGTGTGGGAGGTGTGGGCCTTTCCAGGTTCATCGAGTTAAGGCCTGCACTGCCGGTTGCCTTAAACCTGCACCAGAGACTAATTTTTGTTGGGTGAATGAACACCCACCTCTGTTCCAGGCGGTAAATATTGGCCTTTCAGGAGAAGCTTAAAACATGAGGAGCAACCTACACAAAATATGCAGAACAGCTCTGTTAAGAGACTACTCCCCATGTACTCCGTGCCCCATGGATCAATATTGGCTTGAGTAGGAAAAAGGCTCATTGTTAGTAAATGGAGTTCTGAAGTCAGTTTATCAATAAATCTGTTAAAAATGTGCAGGTTTGGGGCTTTTTCCCTGTTTTTTTTCTGTTTCATTTGAAAACAGTATCATTATTTGCATGAGCATCCTATTTCTTCATTGCTATTATTGTCACAGCACAGAATGCATATATATAAACAAATTGCAATGAGCTTTGATGGGTTCCTATGATTCAAAGGACAGCTGCTGTCCCTGGAAGACAATATATTTCTTCTGGGGGAGCATTTGAGTATAGCTCAACAGGCTCCAGGAAAGGGAAGTACCTGTGGGTTTCTACCCATGCTCAAGTGCCTCTTTCACACTTAACATTTAGCTTTTGGGCAGTCATTGACACCAGGGGGGAATAGGAGTTTCTACATGCTTTAGTTTCTGCGTGCTTGTACGTATCTTGGATATTTATATCCTTGTGTTTGCTAATTCCAAGTTAACTTAAGATACTTAAGGAGACTCTTCAATGTTTTTTCCAAGATACAAATATTCATATTGAACACTGAGGAGTAGGTCTGGAGTTTGAACATTGAAGTTTGCTATGCACAGATTAGCCTGTGTTTAACACTGAGGAATAGTGGCAGCAGATAAAAATTTTCAGCTTCCTACTGTAAAACCAGACATTTCATGCTGGAGAATGTGATCAGAACAAACCAAATTGGAAAAAGCACTTCCAATTTGTGGAAGACGTCAATGTTTAGAAAATTAGCTTTCTTCTGATCTGTGACAAAACCAAGAGTCAGAAGGTACTCTCTGAAAAAGGGAAGATCCTGGTTATAGCATATATATGCCTGGTTTATAACATCTATAGCATGTAATTTCCGAACTGTAAGCCACAGAGGCTCCATAGTCTTAACCTGAAGGCAGCTGATCTGAGACCTGAGGAATTAACAAAGCTTGGGAACTACCAAGAACCATCAGCTGGGAAGCCTGAGCTCCTGGGTGCTTGGTCACTGTCTGACCCAGGTTGACAAGTAAGGTGAAATTAGGAAAAACATGTAGAAAAATCACACCATGTTGTTGGAACTTTTGCATTTGTACAAGTTGGCGATTTCAGATTAAAAAAAACACATTCTTTTCTGAAATTTTCCAGCAGTCTTGATTTGAGTGAGAGCTGAGTTGGGTACAGCCCTGCAATGCAGTTTTTAGAATATAAGGACTGGTAAACCAACATAGTTTCCAAATACAGGTATTCTGGTCCCTAGGCAAAAGTAATATCACTCAGTGAATTTTGCTCTGTGTGTATACATGCATATAGGTGTACAGCATGTGTACACACTCTGTATGTTACTACAATATCGACATACAAGAATTAATTATTTTTGAAGACCAAGAGCAGCTTTTGTCAAAGGTAAAGTGTACTTTTACTGTCAATTTGACAGCTGTATCTGAACTTTAGCAGTAATAATGTAGCTCTCAGTAATGCCCATTTATAGTGGTTTACCTCAGATGGAAATACATTTTCTTAATTTCTTTCCACTGCCTTCTTTATACATCTAAATAGTTGCTCCAAATTAATTTTCGAATGTTTTCATGACAGACTGTGAAACTCCCAGAGTGAATGCTGGTGAATTCGTCCTCACTGAACTCGGTGGTTAAAGACTGGCTTCCCCTGCATCCAAAATTTCAGAGCTCCCGTTTGGTTGTGGCAATGCTAGGATTTCACCAGCCAGCTTCACTGACAAACACATTTTCCCATTCATTCCTAGCCTTTTTTTAGCTTTTCTCCTCCAGAAATCCAGTTATTTGGCATTATTTTTGATTCAGTCAGCTCTTCTCTGATCTGCTGGAGGATGGCTGAGTACAAGGGATCAAAAGATTCCCAGACTCTTAATCTACCCTTCCTTAGATGGGTTTGTTTTGTTTTGTTGTTTGCTTGCTTTTCCACTGAAAGCTGTTTCCCTGCTCTATTTACTCTGTGTGAGAAAGTCTGAGTAGAAATAGTCCTGAAAAGAACGTCTCTGCAGTATCTGTGATCAGGGGCATCCTGTCACCAGGCCTATGGAAAGCCATTGTTCACAGAGAACTGTTTTTGGGATTTGCACTGCTGAACCCATCAGGACATTACTGTCTTTGTCCTGGATGCTGTGCAAAGAGGCACATGGGAGCTGTCTCTTCTTCAGTAACCTTATCAATCTAGTCTACCAATTTAGGCATTAGGCAGTAATATTAGTTTATTATATATCTTTCATACAATGTTTTAAGAGGCTTTTAAGACAAGTGAGAGTTCTTTCTCAAATGTGTCAATCTGTGTAACTTCATGGTAGCTGGTAAGTTACCCAGGCTATAAACACAAGTCAGCAGCAGTTAAGTTGTGAAGTGCTTAATAGCCACAATATTTGAGCATGTGTGCTTAAGATTAAAGTTTGAGTCCATCTTCCTGTTCCTAAATAAAATCAGAACAAATTTAAGAGTGTCCTAGGACTCCATATCACTTCAGGTAGCTTATCTTTTAATTTCAATTCCTATTTCCTACACATTAAAACTAATGAGGGTCCCATTGGAGAGTTTGCTATCTCATAAGCTGTGCTTCAATGTACAACTTACAAAAATGCTCTAGGCAATAGAGGTCAGTTTGTTACTTCAACTTTTTCTTTCAGCTCTGCTTAGAAAGCCAAGCCCTTGCTCAGACTGCAGGGGTTTGCACGCTTGGTTTAACTGTAATGCTAAATACCAGATCTCCCTTTATTTCATACTCTCGATTTCCTTTTGGCCAGCACTCCAGCATCACTGGTGAACATGAATTTATGCATAAATCAGCTCTTGTCAGCAGTATAGTTTCAGCAAAAAGTGTGTTTTCTGAAATACTGAAATTAAGCTACATAATGACAATGTCTTAGAATCATAGAATCATTAGGGTTGGAAAGGACCTTAAGATCATCTAGTTCCAACCCCACTGCCATGGGCAGGGACACCTTACACTAAACCATATCACCCAAGGCCTCATCCAACCTGGTATTGAACACTGCCAGGGATGGAGCATTTACAACTTCCTTGGGCAGCCTATTCCAGTGCCTCACCACCCTAACAGTAAAAAATTTCTTCCTTATATCCAATCTAAACTTCCCCTGTTTAAGTTTCAACCCGTTACCTCTTGTCCTATCACTACAGTCCCTAATGAAGAGTCCCTCCCCAGCATCACTATAGGCCCCCTTCAGATACTGGAAGGCTGCTATGAGGTCTCCACGCAGCCTTCTCTTCTCCAGGCTGAACAACCCCAACTTTCTCAGCCTGTCTTCATACGGGAGGTGCTCCAGTCCCCTGATCATCCTCGTGGCCCTTCTCTGGACTTGTTCCAACAGTTCCGTGTCCTTTTTAAGTTGAGGACACCAGAACTGCACACAATACTCCAGGTGAGGTCTCACAAGAGCAGAGTAGAGGGGCAGGATCACCTCCTTCGACCTGCTGGTCACGCCCCTTTTGATGCAGCCCAGGATACGGTTGGCTTTCTGGGCTGCAAGCGCACACTGAAGCCGGCTCATGTTCATTTTCTCATCAGCCAGCACCCCCAAGTTGTTCTCTGCAGGGCTGCTCTGAATCTCTTCTCTGCCCAACCTGTAGCTGTGCCTGGGATTGCTCTGACCTTGCTGTATTTTGAGCTGTGTAACAAGTAAGTGTGCTGATGAATTATGGGGGCCTGGCACACTGCTATCCTTCATCTCATGACTACACATTATCGAGTCCTTCATGAAAGTTTCCAGCACCTCTCAGACCACTGGTGTTCTATATGATTAAGATTAGTTCACGGTGCACTTGCCATTTCTGAAGTACTAGATCATAGAATCATAGAATGATTAGGGTTGGAAAGAACCTTAAGGTCATCTTAAGTTCCCATGGGCAGGGATGTCTCATCCTAGACTCATGGTGTGTCAGTCTGCTTTCCCTGCTCCTGGTATGACACTGGAAGAGAAAAGCCCAGTGCTTGGAAACAGATGCCTGTTAATCACTTACAAAGGCTGAACTCCAGAACTAACAATTGTATGGTTGGGTCTTGCAGTAGGATATGTGAGAGATGATGGGTAAGGATCCAATCTCATGAAGAAGTAATGTATATACAAGTTTATTTTAAGTACTTTCCTCCTTACAGTGGCTAAAGGACAAACAGATTTCTCATAAAGACAGGGACAAAAAGTAGCTCCTTGTAATGTTCTTCTAGTCTTTGTCTTTCCAACCCAGCTTCCAATTTCTCTTTGATTTTTTTCTGTTACAAATTTGTCACTGCTGCTGGCAGTTAACTTCCCTGATGGTAGGCAGGAAGCTGCTGGGGAAACACCTTTCTCTGTGTTGGTTAATTTTTCACCAAGGGGTTATTTGCTTAGATAGGAAACTCAAAGGAAGTGAGCATGTTGAGAGGTTTGGAGGAAATGGAGAAAGAGAGAGTCTGAGGTGGTCTACCAATGGCACTGCAGCTGCTCCAGCCCTTGCACAGTTAAGATTTTAGGGTGGTGGTGATGCCAAAATTTAAAGCAATCAAGCAAGCAGGAAGAAGCTCTGTCCGAGGAGAGCAATTGTCTTCATAGCATTAGTGAAAGGAAATTGAGATGTGAGAAGGAAAATGGCTGGATCCTCACAAGGAGGGCAGAGACTGGTAAATGCTCAAGGAAAGAGGGGAGTGCCCCAGAAAATCCTCCCTGCTCATGGTGTTGCCCCTGTTAAAAAAGAACTTGCAGTCACATAGAAGCCATGTAGGTATTTATAAGAACATGTGTTAAACTACTATTGACCTTGATCTTTCTGATGGCTTTACACTGGCACCTCTCTTCAGGGGTAGAGGAGGCTCTTTGGAAGCAGTCAGGTACAATGCAGAGCCAGAGTGAACCCATGCTTAAGTCTGACTTTGTGACTTTATGCCTTTGCTACATATAAAGCCCACACAGAGAAGTCTGACTTGCCGCTTGCTACTGCTGTATGATTTAAGTGTGCCAAAGCAAGCAGTGCTGACAAAAAGGAGAGCAGGCTGGGCCTGAAAGCAAACTAGCTATCGCAGTACCTTGCCATTCAGAAAGGGCAAAATCCAGACAGCTGATTGTCAAAAGGCATTTCCCTCCTATAGGAGCTAAAAGAGACCTTTCCTGGGCTGAAGCTACCAAAGCTGACACAGGAAGACCAAACACAGTGGCCAGTAGAGAACAACAGGACACGCAGGATCAGCCTTGACTGTTGTATGCTCCCTGAGTTAGTCTTTTGGTATAATTAACTAATATTGACCTGCAAGCTAGGATTTCAACTATCACTTTTGAAAAGGGAGCAATCATGCAAACCATACATTTTGCTATTTATGGACTTGTTGGGAATAGCTGAACTGTTCTTAGGTATGAAAATATGAGAGAAATGCTACTTCTAGGCTTGTTTTTTTTTTTCTGTATTGAAATTCCTTTAGAAATAAGGAAGTGAAGAACACACAGGAATTAAGCAACTGAAAAAATAGAAAGCATTAAAGAATCTATTTCTATAAATGCTTTTTATGTATTTTTATTTATACGTAACTGCCTAACTGGATTAATTTCAGTTCAGCTGTATATTCATAAGACTTTGTCAGGATGTGTAGTATGGTGTATTATTTTTAGCCCAGGGTAAACCACCAAGTTAGTAAAAATCATTCTGGACTTCCCACTCTGCCATGCAGCAGCTCCAACTTCAAAGAGGGCTGGGGCAAGGAAAGGTAGAGACTGATTGTCGCAGTTTTCTCTAGCCAGTATCTCCCTCCCTGACTTTGTGATAGCAGAGCAGAAAGGGAGTCTACCAGGAAGAGAGTAGCAACTCATTCCTAACAATACACAGCAGACATGGCTTGCAAAAGGACTTGTGTGATTGTCGTCTTATTATCTTCATCGCTGACATGGACAGTGGGATTGAGTGCGCCCTCAGCAAGTTTGCTGATGACACCAAGCTGTGTGGTTCGGTTGATACGCTGGAGGGAAGGAATGCCATCCAGAGGGACCTCGACACGCTTGTGAGGTGGGCTGATGCCACTTGACCATGCCAAGTGCAAGGTCCTACACCTGGGTCGGAGCAATCCCAGGCACAGCTACAGGTTGGGCAGAGAAGAGATTCAGAGCAGCCCTGCGGAGAAGGACTTGGGGGTGTTGGTCGATGAGAAACTGAACATGAGCCGGCTTCAGTGTGCGCTCGCAGCCCAGAAAGCCAACTGTATTATGGGCTGCATCAAAAGGAGCGTGACCAGCAGGTCGAAGGAGGTGATCCTGCCCCTCTACTCTGCTCTTGTGAGACCTCACCTGGAGTATTGTGTGCAGTTCTGGTGTCCTCAACTTAAAAAGGACACGGAACTGTTGGAACAAGTCCAGAGAAGGGCCACGAGGATGATCAGGGGACTGGAGCACCTCCCGTATGAAGACAGGCTGAGAAAGTTGGGGTTGTTCAGCCTGGAGAAGAGAAGGCTGCGTGGAGACCTCATAGCAGCCTTCCAGTATCTGAAGGGGGCCTATAGTGATGCTGGGGAGGGACTCTTCATTAGGGACTGTAGTGATAGGACAAGAGGTAACGGGTTAAAACTTAAACAGGGGAAGTTTAGATTGGATATAAGGAGGAAATTCTTTCCTGTTAGGGTGGTGAGGCACTGGAATTGGTTGCCCAGAGAGGCTGTGAATGCTCCATCCCTGGCAGTGTTCAAGACTAGGTTGGATGAGGCCTTGGGTGGTATGGTTTAGCGTAAGGTGTCCCTGCCCATGGCAGTGGGGTTGGAACTAGATGATCTTAAGGTCCTTTCCAACCCTAACGATTCTATGATTCTATGATTCTATGATTCTATGATTGCTGCCTTTAGCCATGTCCAGAAAGAGGTCAGGGTGCTAAGTCAGTAGAGGCACGGGTACCCAGGAGTGCTTAGGAGAGCCTCTCAGTGTGGTCTTACCTGTATCTCCTAGTTATACCCTAAAAACCAAGGCTCTCTGTGTGGCTCTGTTCGGTCAGTGATCGTTTCTGAGCAATACTGAAAAAATGTTGCCCTCTGCTTTGGCCCTGTTACTGTTTGATAAAGCAGGCTGCTGCTTCACTGGCATCTATCCATCACGTTGTGTCTGGAAACTGGGTCAGAGAAGACTAGCTTTTTGACATACACTTTATAATTGTCACTCTTCATTGTGAACTGCAAGGTCACACGATTCAGTGGCCTGAGGAGAGGCATAGATGTGCTGAACCACTGCCAGAGCAGCTGAAAAAGAACTCCTATTCATTGCAGATTACATGTTTTGACCTAACTCTGACAGAAAACATACCTGTCAGCTCCATGGCAGGCTGATTAGGTTAATTAAGTCCTTGCCTATGAGAACAATAATTAGAACTGTCAGCTGTTTAAATGATGATAGAAGAAAGGGAAGATTCAAGAAGCACTGCAGTTTGCAAGTACTAACCATACAGAAGGGAATCCATAACAGAGAGTGATTTAAAACTTCCTTTCAGGCAACCACGTTTATGAATAATGCTGAAGGGAGGAGAAAATTGTGTCCAGTGGGGCTTGTTTTGTTTGGTTTTTCACTTAGAGTAATGAGAATTGAGATGGCCAATGAGTTTATAAATCAGTTTTATAGGCTGCAAGCATAACTGTTGCCTTGGGGTAACCTTAGAAAACTTCACTCTTTTCACAGGGAAGTTCAAGGCAAATAGTGTACATTTTCTCATCCTCTTAATCAAGATATGAGAAGCCATCTTGTGTAGTCTTGTAGATTTGGATTTGTCAGTAAATGCCGTGCACCAAGGTGATAGGTTATAGTAGTAGCACAAAATGGTAAAAGGGGGGAGCTGAGAGAAACAAAGCCAGAAAAGCCATATGTAAGGCTAGATAATAAGACCGCACAATCCTGAGAAGCCTCTCAGGAAGTCTGATTTTTATGTCTTGAATTTTTAGGTGTAAATACATTTGCAGGAGACCAGAGGAAAGAGAAAAAAATGTTTTACAGCAGGCCTGGAAAACATAACATGGTAGGAGCAGAGTTTAAGACAAAGAGAAGACTGAGGAGGAAGAGAAGACATTCATGGTAACACCCTTCCAGTGTGCGCAGAAGGATCACTTGAATCCCACAGCAGCTGGGCGAGGGACGGGAAGAAATCATGGTGCATTGCAGCAGGAAAGAGTGTGGTGGAAAACTTTAGAAGTGTTACCAGTGTTAAAGGAGGCTGCCTAATGGTGTGGCAAAAGTACCAGAAAGTATTGAGAAGATGATGATAGGTGAACATTTATTTGAGTTAATGGAGGAAGATAGCTTGCCAGCTCTTACAACTCTATCCATTGGTGACTCTGTATGGGGTTAGGATTTAGCCATGGTCAGGTTAAGATGTCAGCAAAGCACCTCTTCAAGCAAGTCAGGAAAAAAAAAAAGAAAAAAAAAAAGATGAAACACAATAGAGGGAAGAAGATCAGGAACAGCAAGACTATTCGGAGAACTGGACTAAGAATAGTACTGATAGGACAAGGGGTAATGGGTTTGGAACTATGGGTAGATCAAGTTATCCAAGGAGTAGTGCAAAGCAGCTTGACAAAGAGCCCGAAGTCTCAATAAAGCAGTGCAGACACCCCAACAAAGTCTGTTGTAATGACAGATGCAGAATAAAATGAAAAGGTGGAGAGAAAACTAATAATGACTGATCACTTTTTGTAGAAGGGAATATGACCAACAGCAGATCTGAGGGAGAAGGGAATGAACAGACACATGCAGACCTGGCTATGGAAAGGTCATTGAAAGTGATGCAAGGACTAAGGTACTGTGTCCTGAGGTACAAGAAAGTCTTTATTTTAACCCTGCAGCACTAAAACCAGTTTTAAAGAATGCAATTCCATGTAAATTTTTTTTAAAAGCCCATCTGCCCTGAATTTTCTATCATGCACGCATATGCCACAAAGAAATAACGCAAGCCAAGCTTTAATTAGAAAAACCTTCCAGAAAACATTAATAACTTGCCTCTGTGAAACTGAACAGCTTCTCATCAAACTAGCTTAATCAGAGATATGCACTGTTAAGAAGTCTGTGTAACTGTAACTGATGTTTGGTTTGATTTGGACATGATTTGAGGAAGGAGAATTAATACACAGATATGAGGTTCTCAGTCATTTCCTGACATTGCTAAAGAAAATACAGTCATTGTAAAGCACAGAACATTTCTGAAGCATGGCAGTGATAACAACCTATTTCTTTTTTACCAGCACTAGATAAGTGTTCTGGGCGGCTGGCATCAGATGCTAGAAGAAGCTTATGAGTTATATCCATCTTGAGCAGAAGTGCCAGAGCCAGTCCCATTCCCACCAACGGGGACTGTTGATGTGCAGCTTTACCAGTTAATGAATTGGGTCATTAGCAGCAGTGATTCCTGTGGACGAGGACTGCCTGTGCTGTTCTGTGTTAAGCAGAGACACCTGGAGCCACCAGTAAGTCATGCCACCTGCCTGCTGCCAGCTGTTAAACACCAGTTGTTGAAACTTCACTATAGCTTTTTTTTTTCCTATGGGAGAGAGGCAGACAGAATGTAAATGGCACAGTGTCACACTCTGCTCTCTGACTATGGTGAAACTCAAGTGGTTTTAGCTGGAGCTCTGAAGACAAAAATCAGGGGTTTCTGATAAGCATGGGGTTTTGTTATTCAAGCCCTTCCTATGCAGGTAGAGCACCCATCTCCTTTTGCTTTTGTTGATGAATGCAGAAACAACTGTGGAGCCTCTGCTTTATAATTAGAAGACACCTAAGTAATTAAGAAATAAACAGAGACTAAGTATCTAATCATGGTAATGCCCTGAAATCAAGTTAGAAAGAGAGTGTTGCTATTTACCTTCTTTTCAATGTTATCTAACTTAAGGGAGCTAGGGATATCTGTGCTACTACATGGCTATAGGAAACACTACCACTTTATTTTTTCACTTTCTTTCCCTGCAGAGCTACATGCCAGTGGCTACCTCACAGAGTCTTTTATAAGCTGCAAGTATGTGCTCAAGAAATAGTCTTTCAGGCTTCAACACACAAATAAATTACCACAGGTTCATGGGTCTCCACTTCCTGACAGGGAAGGTGCATGTGAGTGGTCTCATCCTCCTGCAAATGTGGGGAGCTGAGGCGGTTGTGGTTCACAGTGGAACAGGTAGAAGCCCCCTTGCATTTACCATGGAGAAAGGGTTTCACCACAGGCAGCTCGCAGTCACTGAATGGTGCTTTCAGTCATTTCCTCATATTGCTTGAGAAAATACAGTCATTGTAAAGCACAGAACAGTTCTGAAGCGTGGCAGTGATAGCAACCTCAGTTTTTTACCAACGCTAGATAAGTTTTCTGGGTGCTGGCATCAGATGCTAGAAGAAGCTTATGAGTTGTATCCATCTTGAGCAGAAGTGCCACACTGGATCCTGGGGTTGAGGCCCTAAATTTTTACAAATCACTCAGCAAGTGGAAAAGAAGAGTTTTAGCTTCAAGTATAGGAAATCTTGATCAAACTGGGGTACATCCCTTTTAATTCTGCAGTTTCTGAAAACTGGTAAAAATTCTTACCTTTGGCCCTACATTGGGTTCTTAAGTACCTGTTTTGAGACAACTGCATAGAAATGGAATAGCTTTCTCAGGCCTGGAGAGGTAGTGGGTGCAGAGCTGGGGCAGACAGGCACATGCTCACAGACCTGATGAACTCTGTAAGATTTGGATGTGGTTTTGGTGTGTTTTTATGTGTGCTTTATTATGTGCTTCTGTGTAGGGCTGCTGCTCTGGGGCTTAGCAGGGGTAACAGATCTGAAGTCAGTGCATCTATCTGATTCAAAAGTACTGAGGCGCAGGGTTCACCCAGAGGAATTTTGTCTTACAAAATTCAGTGAAGACCTTGTGGTATTCTGGAGGTATTGGACAACAGCCAAGCAGGAGACAGCACAGGGTCATTTGATGTCTTCTGGCTCTGGATTTACAGGGTAATTGCTGAAACCAATAAGGTATAATGATCAGTATATTGTATTTTATAAGCAGAAAACAGTGTAGGACCAGTCTTGTTCTGAGGAGGTAAGGGCTAATGGATTAGCCTTAGGGTCCTTTGAGCATATGTATTTCACAGGCTGATGAGGATGTCTACATTTATCTGATATAACATATGCAAGATGCTGATGACATGAATGAGTCAGGGTTAAATGGAGGCTGGCTTGTAAGAAAAAATAACAACAAGAACTGGAAGAAGCAGGCAGTAAAATCTCTGGTAATAATGACAGGCTTTAGCTGCAAGATGGATATCACAACCCAGGTTTTTAATCATTTCTAAATTGGAGGTTGTTTGGTTGTGCAGTTATATTTTGGGCATAACTCTATTTATAAATAACAAAAAGGTCTTCATGCAACCTGCCAATTTATGCAGATGGACAAAGACAGCTTTGGAGTCTTAATAAATACTTTTTTTGTTTTACAATGCTGCATCTGTTTTAGATAATGCAGGAATGCTGTTTAATAAGATCTTTCATATAAGCTTCCAGTTTAGTATCTCTCCATAATCACTTTAGATACTTATATTAAAGAAATTAAACTAGACAAATGCTAAAGTGACAAGAGTCAGATCTGAGCAACGACATAAACCAGGGAAGCAGATTGAATCTGTAGAAATACCCTGGTCACAAACTAATAAAATTTTCTTTTCTTCAACTGGACAAAGGGTACATTTTATTAAGCAAGGCCCTTCTGACAGCTGTGTTAATACAGTTAGATGTTGTTGCTGAGAAACTAATCAGAGAAATGTCTGGAAATAGTTTAGGTCTCCTCTTTGATTTAAAAACAGAGTGAAGTTTGAAATGCAACCATATAAAAATAGATTCAGCCTCTGAGTTGCCATTGTGAATAACTCAAAACTCATTGTTTGACTAAAATCTGATAACTTAACCAGAGTTTTTACAAGACTGCAAAACCAGTGGTGTTCTTTCTTGTCTGGTCTCACAGACATTCTTATCAGTATTCAAGACTTCATCTGATTTTATTGTTTGGAAAACCCCAGAAGAGTAAAGTTTAGGACTGAATTTCAACTGATACTATCTCATGTAACTTCTTTCACACTAGTTTATCCCAGAAGAACATGTGCCCATTTAAAATTTTACTACATCCTAAATCCAGCGAGGCTAAATCTTTACTTTAGGAATATTTCAAGGGCTGGAGTAAAGATCATTAGCAAATATATTTAATTATGCTTATATTGACTGCACTTCCTGCCTGCCTCCAGTGACCAAGTTTTGTGTGGAAAAAAAAGGAAGAGGTAGAGATTGCCTGTGAAGAACAGAATTGCTTTGAATGGGTAAAAGTGGATGTTGGTCTTGTCCCAGACATTGCAGTGGTTTGGTGTATAAAACATTTTCTCAGTGTGCTAATCCTTAATAATAGCATACTAGCATGCTGCAGTACCCGTTCTGTGCTTTATATGGCTTTACAGAGGCCTATTGTTAGCAGAGATTGATGGAGGAAGTTACTTAGGTCTACTGAGATCCACCCAGGTCAACTGTCAAGACTTGTGCAGCTGACGCTTACAGTAGGGGAAAAACAAGTTGTAAATGGCTCCTCCATGGGCTTCTGGAAACCAGCACTAGCCTTTGGCTGCATGGAGCGTGTTCTCTACAGGGCATACTCACTGTGGAGTCTGCCGGCAGTCTCCGGTTGTGGGTGGGGATGGAGGGAGCCCCATGCGAGTGCCAGGAGCCGCGAGGGAGGGCTGCCATTCACACAGCCCAGCTTGCCCCTGGCCTCCCTGACACATTTGGCACACGGTAACAGTGTAGCTTTTGTTCCTATCAGCGGCACTTTTAGTCAGCACGCGTTTGGGAAGTCAGCTTGCTTCAGAGACAGTCACTTTGGTTGGGGGAGCTCAGGAGTCCTAGAAGAGGGAGTTCCCTCCTTCCCACTGTCATTTGCAGGTTTCATGATCCTTGCATTGGGTACGTAATACTGAAGATCACGAGTGTTTCTTATGAATAACCCATGCAGAAGTGAGGCACACTGAATGTGTGCTAGCTTCTACCTACGCATATATATGGAACTAAATTGCATGGAAAAGACCATGTGAAAATCAGGATTTAAAATGTAATTAACCCCCCTTTCCCAAATGTGTAAAAACCCTAAAACTATTAAAAACAGGAAAAAAAAAGAAAGTTTTCTGTGAGGGTGCTGAGGCCCTGGCACAGGGTGCCCAGAGAAGCTGTGGCTGCCCCATCCCCAGCAGTGTTCAAGGCCAGGTTGGATGGGGCTTGGAGCAAGCTGGTCTAGTGGAAGGTGTCCCTGCCCATGGCAGGGGATTGGAACTGGATGAGCTTTAGTGTCCCCTCCAACCCAAACCTTTCTACGACTTATGAAAATTGGACCCAAGCAGGAACAGCATGGAAGAGATGAGACCATTGCAATGACAGCTCTACAGGGACCTTCTTGTGTGGTCTCACAAGAAGGTCCTTCTTGAGACAGTGCCTTTTGCAGACAGTGCCAGTTGCCAGCCCTGCTCTGCCATTAATCCCTCCTCTGTCTCTGCTTGGCCTCTCTTCATCCCAGACATCCTGCTGTCCACATCAGTGGGGCAGGTGCTATGAGCACAGCCTTGAAACCTGCTGCTAGAATGTGTTTGGCAGCAGGCATGAGTGACTGTGATGGAAACATCTCTGAGGAATACGAAAGGAGCACAGAGAAGTCTCTGATCTCTCTGCATACAAGGAGGTGAACTGTTGGCCAGTTGAACAGACTGAAAGTCTCCATGGGGCTTCAAAATTGTCCCTCTCCTCAACAAATGACTATGGGGAGGAAGTCAAGGGAGCCAAACCTGAGGATGACTGTTTGGATAGGAATGGAGCAGAGGCTGGTATCTCATGAAGCAAAGTCTTGATCACTCTGATCTTTAAGCTTTTTTGAGCATCACTAGAGAAAAGAACTATTTCTTATCTGGCCAAATCACTCTTCCTACCTGTAAGTCCCTGTCTGGGTTGAGTTGTCCATCATGGGGCTAGGCAGGTACTGCAGTCCTCACTGCCCATGGTGGTGGGGTTCCTGTGTGTGGTTTCAGATCTGTTGGGAAAACAATTTCTACTGTAGGCAACACAGACAAGTGCACACACAGGCATATCACGAGTAACATGATGTCATATTCAGTTCTTGCAAACTGTTACTGTCGCAGTGGACTTTCATCGTATGGCAGACTACAATACATTCATTTTTTCTTGCCACAAAGTCAAAACAATAAAACATGCTCTCTCTGACGAGCAAAGAAGCCAGATGTTCAGAATAATTTTTGAAGCACGAGCAAATTCAAAGCCAAATTAAGCAAGTATGTCTTGACATAGTCTTTTCAAGGTCTGTTTTCCCTTTCTGAAGTCTCTCAGCATGAAAAAATAAAAATCTAGCTGGGTGGTAAAACAAAACTTGGTGATTAATTATAACCTTTTCTCAGGGGTATTTCATTGCTGGGAATCATGTCACACATAACCCTCAACTGGCTCTAAGCATTATCCATATTCAGTAAAATATTATAAAGATTTCTCCCTACATTCAATGCCTCTTATGATTTAAATAATGTCAAGGACTCAATTCTGCTTCCTTATTTAGAATTTAAGTGCCATATTTGAAGGACACTATTGGCTACATTTTAGGTATGAAAGGCAGAGATTAACACAGGACATCTCAAACTTCCTCATGACAATATTGGATGGGTTATGACTTTGCATGAACATTTGCTAATTCAATTTTTGAGAAGTGCAGTTTTTTGGTGAACAGCATGCATATTTGTACATGCAAACATGGTAACTCCACTCCCGCAGGTAGGTAAGTTCTTGAATATGGTTTTGTATAAACCCCATAGAAAAAATTTGCTCTTGTGTTCTGCAATCCACACATTATGAAAACACCCACTTTTCTAAGTCTAGGGGCCTTTCCAGGAAGAAAATTTAGCCAGATTGTCAGTTTGGGGGTATATAATCAGTCTGTACTTAACAATGTTTTAGTATTTATCTTCTGTGACATACTATTTGAGCATGCATTGCACACTGCAATGCATACAGATGCATGCTCATTGTACCACTACTGTACAGGAAGGTGCTTATTATAATCTATAAAAATTCTTATGAGCTTGGTTTTAGTCTGGTTTTGATTCATTGGTTTGCATTTAGGAACACAAATACAGAAGCTTTGCAGGATGTAGACTTTGGAAAGTAGCACAGTTTGTTGTACCTGTATCTACTGCTATTGAGTATTAACTTCTTAATAATGAAGTCACAGTATCACAGTATCACAGTATGCTAGAGATTGGAAGGGACCTCGAAAGATCATCTAGTCCAATCCCCCTGCCGGAGCAGGAACACCTAGATAACGTTACACAGGAATGTGTCCAGGCGGGTTTTGAATGTCTCCAGGGAAGGAGACTCCACAACCTCCCTGGGCAGCCTGTTCCAGTGTTCCGTCACCCTCACTGAGAAGAAGTTTCTTCTCAAGTTTAAGTGGAACCTCTTGTGTTCCAGTTTGTACCCATTACCCCTTGTCCTATCATTGTTTGCCACTGAGTAGAGCCTGGCTCCATCCTCGTGACACTCCCCCTTTATATATTTATAGACACTAATAAGGTCACCCCTCAGTCTCCTCTTCTCCAAACTATAGAGACCCAGCCCCCTCAGTCTTTCCTCATAAGGGAGATGTTCCACTCCCTTAATCATCTTAGTTGCCCTGCGCTGGACTCTCTCCAGCAGCTCCCTGTCTTTCTTGAACTGAGGGGCCCAGAACTGGACACAATATTCCAGATGGGGTCTCACCAGGGCAGAGTAGAGGGGAAGGAGGACCCCTCTCGACCTACTAACCACCCCCCTTCTAATACACCCCAGGATGCCATTGGCCTTCTTGGCCACAAGGGCACAGCGTTGGCTCATGGTCATCCTGTCGTCCACTAGGACCCCCAGGTCCCTCTCCCCTACACTGCTCTCTAACAGGTCGTTTCCCAACCTATACTGGAACCTGGGGTTGTTCCTGCCCAGATGCAGGACTCTACACTTTCCCTTGTTATATTTCATCAAGTTACTCCCTGCCCAACTCTCCAGCCTGTCCAGGTCTCGCTGGATGGCAGCACAGCCTTCTGGCGTGTCAGACACTCCTCCCAGCTTAGTGTCATCAGCAAACTTGCTGATAGTACACTCAATTCCCTCATCTAAATCATTGATGAATGTATTAAATAATACCGGTCCCAGTACTGACTCTTGAGGCACTCCACTAGTTACAGGCCTCCAACTAGACTCAGCCCCATAGACTACAACTCTCTGGCTTCTCTCCTTCAGCCAGTTCGCAGTCCACCTCACTACCTGATCATCCAGTCCACACTTCCTCAATTTAGCTGTGAGGATGCTGTGGGAGACTGTGTCAAATGCTTTGCTGAAGTCAAGGTAGACCACATCCACCGCTCTGCCATCATCCATCCACCGTGTTATTTCCTCATAAAAGGCTAAGAGATTGGTCAAACATGATTTCCCCCTGGTGAAGCCATGTTGACTGCCCCTCATAACCCTCTTATCCTTGATATGCCTTAAGATGGCACCAAGGATAAGTCTTTGAAATCAAAGTGACACAATAGCACACTTGCATCTTGTGGCTTGGCTGAACACAAGATAGAAATAATTTCTTTTATCCTTTTGCCCAATGCATTGACTTTGATCTCTATGTATGGACAATTCTCATTGCACTACACTTTCCTTAAATATAAACTCAGTACACATATCTTATGTGTATTTTTGGCTATTCACTCCCTCTACCACATCAAAAGTGCCGATCAATTAGATTTGGATTCTTTTGTGCAAAGGAGATCAGGACAAACTGTGCTTTCCTTTGTTTATATCAACCAAAATCCTTTCACAGATTACTTTTCATTAAGCTCAAATCCATAATATATTGTAGCAGAACTAAAAGCTAATCTGATAACTTTGCTGTATCTCCATTCTTAAATAAAGTACAAAGACACTGTCATTTTGCAGCAATACAGCCCTTCCCACCTTAGAGAAATAAAGTGTCTTTTCTGAGTGTTTTAAGAGGAAGAAGGTTGTACTCACAAGCTGGAATGAAGATTGACCACTACTGTGGAGCCTCAGTTTTGAGGCACTAAGGATATGCTTTCTTCCCGTGTTCAGCTTTATACAGTGCTAAAAGTAGCAGTGATTTCGGTACAGCTGTGAATACTCAGCATTTATTTCAATTGGGTCTGAAGGTCTCAAGCCAGGCACTGAATATCAGACCATCTGGAAGATGTTATGCTAAAGTGATTTGACTCTAGAGCAGAGACGAGGAAAAATCTGTTTTTCCAGAATGACCCTAAAGCTGAGCCCTGCCAGGCAGGTGTCCTGTGGGGAAACTGTATATGGTCAGTAACTGAGGACTCCATCCTGCGTTGTGGAAGGGCCTGAGGAGAAAGGGAGTTAAGGTCTCATAGCCTGTTTGGGCATCTCAGGCTTTGGATGTTTAACTTGTTCTTCTAATGTAACTCTGTGTGCTCTGGAGGAGCAGCAGTGACCAAAAATGCCTTGCAAGGTCTGACCATGAGTTTTGAGAGCGTAGGGAGTTCTGATTCTGGCCCTGGAGGGTAAGGGACATGAGCACATACTGTTCCTCCCCAGTGTGACCCTTCTGTGTTGTCACCCCTCACTTGTCTTCAACCTTCTTCCCTCATTTAGACAATTTGTATATGCAGTCCTTATTTTTGTCAACCAGCTCCCAGGGTGGGACTTAGAGACTCGATATTACCCAAGGAAGCCATGGTTAAGACCACAGGGAAAATCCTGCAGAGCTTCAGACTAGACACACATGGTAGTGGGCAAAATCTTCAGTAGAAAAAGTGCCGAAACATGTGAGGAGCTATCAAGCATGTGTAAACTAGATTTGACTGGTCTCTAGCTTTGACGAAAAATCACACTTCCTGCCAAAGCACTGTTGACTTACCTCTGTAAAAATTCAGGTGATACTTTTCCTGCCTTTCCAGAGCTTCAGAGTTTAAACCTTCCCAGAGAACATTTCAGTCATGGCACAGTTATTTTTGGATATTCAAAATAGTTTATTTCAGAATGAGAATTCTAGGAGTAAAAATGGTCCAGGGTGAGGTAAGGTCCACAGCATAGAAAATTTCAGCCCAGCATGTAAAGTTTGCCTGCAACAGAAAAGGGATACCCCTTGCAAGATGAATCCTGGCAAACCATGCTTCTGAAATAATTGATCCATAGAAGAGCAACCACAGGAGCTGCTGGATGCCCATGGAAACACCGAGCAGCTCTTTCCGTGCCCAACACGGTATTCCCTTGGGAAAGTAGGAAGGGATTAGCCAAGCAGCCAGAATTTAGCCAGAAATGCACCAGGGTTAGCGCACCCTTTCATTTTTCCTCCTTTTTTCACCTTATGGAATGGGCTCTTTCTTGACCAGCAGAGGTCAGGGCCTCCCAGTTCAGCCTCTCCCCGTGGCACCCGGGCGCAGGGAGGCTCCTGGGGAGAGCTCAGCAGCCTTGCGCTGGCACCCGGCTGCAAGAGGGGGATTTAAGAGAGAAAAATACTTCATCTGTGAAAGCACAGCACAAAGGGAGGTGGCTACTGCCTGTTCGGGGACCGCTCTGTCCTTCCTGCGGGGTGAGAAGGGGTCACTGCTGCATTCCGTGTCACAGGGTCCCTGGGGACCACAGCTGGGCTCACACAAATAGCAGCAATCTCTGCCATGGGGGGCCTCCACAACCCTGCTGGACAAGGGAGAGGAAGTGACTGTTTCGGTGTCACCCAGTAGGTTAGAAAAGGGTTAGTAGGTTACTAGAAGGATGTCACATTATTCTATGGTTCTGTGTTTTTCTGACAACACCTTTGGGAAACAACCACCTCGTTCTTTGGGGTGTTTGCAGGAATCAAAAAGCTTTGGGTTAAATCCTCTAATAATGCTTAATTGGGCTGATAGTGCTGAGAACGTTCACTGACAATTTTAGATAGACAGGTCTCTACTTTAAACTTAAATTCATCAAAATCCAATTCTATTGCTCTTTTATTCCTTCCCATTGCTTCCTTCCCATTTCTACCGTTCAGTTGATTTATTGGAATAGTCATTTTTTACTTCCTTCTTTACACAGGACAGCTGGTTGTTGCAAAATCTCTCACTTCATTTAGCTATGCTGTGCACAGAGCAGAGTCAATGACTGTTATACTCATTTAAAAGAAATACAACAATATACTGGGAAGCTGTTTTCAATACGGAAGGAACACCCTTGGCCTAAGCCACCTACAGTTTAAGATATTCCAATACCAAAACCTGTTAAATTAAAAGTTATCACTGAACTTTTTCTGTTCTGACTTTAGACCAGTTTTGAACTGTAAAACTAGCCAATCTAATCTAAATAGCCTTTTCAGTATTAGAAGATTGCTTGATCTTAATTTTTTTGTGCTGATGCTTAAGCAAATAATAAATAATTTTTTGAACTTTCTTTTTCCTGTGGCAGTTTTCCTGAGTACACATTTGCTGCTGCTTGTAGAATAGTTCATAAAATAAATAGATATCCAACTATATGGAATCATAGAATCGTAGAATAATTGGGGTTGGAAATTACCTTAAGATTGTCTAGTTCCAACCCCCTGCCATGGGCAGCAACACCACACACTGAATACATGGCACCTTTTAACAACTGTGCTCTCTTCCCAGGTTTCTATAGAATAAACGCCTTGAGCTGCAAACAAAAGTCTTTAAAAGTAGTTTCTGATTTTTTTCTGCATTTTTCATATTTTAAATTCATAATGTAGCCAACAGTAAAGTTTTTTAAGTACATTTTTCACACTTAGACTAAAATCCAACCATATAACCTTAGAAAGTCAGCTTTTGTGTATTGAGAGAAAACAGAGAAGGAACTTGATCCTGGTCTGTAATTGACAACAGTGGGAGAAAATATTTAAATCTAGCAGGATTCGCAATCAAGAGGCAAATTGAGCCCAGTGATTCAAAGGTGAGTCTGCAGAAACTAGAAACTGGCGGATGTTTGTAAAATCACAAGAGCCAGCCTGTTGGAACAGTGTACCGAGGGGTGCAGGAGGAAAGCAGGGAGCTTTCAAAGCATCGCTACTTCAAACCATATTTGACGCTTTCAAACCATCCCTGCATCTGTCAGGGATGGGCAGGGTCCACCACAATGCAGCTCTGGAGCTGGTGGGCAACTTGCATCTACTGCACTGTTGCAGGTCTCAAGGGGCAGTCGGGTGCTGTGACACCCCATGCACTGGTTCAGCATTGGCCTTTGGATGCCACATGAGCCCAGGCTGTGTCTCCATTCCCAGCTGAAATCTGGGTGGGAACCATGAAGGTGAACATGATGAGCAGGAAACAAGAAAACATGTGGAATTAATCAGTTCCAGTGAACTGGGATTTTCTCATTAAAATGTGTTCAGTCAGGCCCATGGAGCGGAGAATGGCTGCCATCCCTAAAATTATATCCTGATTCTCACAAAGCCTGTTTATTCAGGAAACAAAACTGGATGATGGGTCTTTCCAGCTTCCACATGAGTTCCTGGTGCTTGTTTACGTTTGTGGCAAGTCTGGATGGTTTCTTGATTTCATTAGAAAGCAAGAAGCAGCTCTACAATTTTAAGTGGCCTATGCTCAAAAATGCTTTGCAAAGGCTTAGTTGTGAAAATATCAGTAGGATTCTGTTTTGAAAATAACAAGTTCAGTTACACTTTTTCAGCAGTTGTATCATTTAAGTAAACTTTTAGCACACTTTCTGCATTCAGAGTCATATGTTAAGGTCAAAGATTTGCTGTTTTGCTCCTTCAGTGAAAAGATAACATAATCACATATTATTAATCCATGCACTTTTTACTTCAAAATTAGTAAGAAAACCAAGACAAGCTGTTTTTTTAATGTGCGGGTGAAACAGCTGGATTAATTGTGCTTACATGCTAACTGGAGTTAATGGGGTTGAACAGGTTATTCTGACATAGGAGTACAGCAGCTTGGTATATTTCCACAGTAAAAGACCAGAACATTTTTCCAGCAAGCTCAACACAAGTATATTGTGTTTTAAATCAGGGATCCACAAACTGTGAAGGAAAAAAATACAACTCTGAGGGACCTGCATGATACTACAAAGTTTATGTCAAACAGATTTGCCTGTAGGTTTTTGGACTTTTCTTGTTTATTCCAATCTTCTTTCTTTACTCTTAAGTTTATGTTAACTTATGAGTTTATGTCAATTTATGAGCTTATGTCATAAGTTAATATGAAAGTATTTGGTGATATGTGTCTATCCCAAACAGCAGCATATACGCAAAACCTCACAGGCAAGGTGCCTCATGAATCATGTCATGTCATGTAATTGTGTCATCCTGCAACCCATGTTGCAGGGCATGGCTGAGGGGGGTTAAAGATGCCTCCAATGCTGGAGCTGCAGGACAGGGAGGGATGCATTTAGCCCCATGTTCCCACTCTGGAAGCAGCCTCTTTACTGAGGATGGCCAGATGTGGAAGTCCTGAGATTAAGTCACCTGGGACAGCACCTCTGTGGGCACATCTGTCTTAGGTTTACAACAGTACGTTGGGGCCCTCCGGCATGGAACTCCAGCATGAAGACCAGCATGGGGTTCCTGACACTCCATGTTGAGGAATAGCTCTCTTTCTGGGGCAGTCTGCTCTGGGGCTTGGGAGGTGCAGAAGTCCAGACTGAACCCCTAAGGCCACCTGAGCTCCAGTCTGCCCCAAATGCTCTGAATGTCTTTGGTCACCCAGCCCAATAGCTGTGACCTCCCTGCCAGATTAAGGGCAATGCGCACTGTAGGTTCACAGCATTCATGGGCAAAGGACCACCTGATGTTTTGTCTACCCTCTGCCCTGCTCTGCAGTACCCTGCTTTATGCCAGTAACCACCTCTTGTGCTTTCAGCCTGTATCACTGTCTTGCCTTTAACCTGTCTGTCTGCTTTCATTGCTTCTGAACACTTTTCCCATTTTTGTTTTAGCCAATGCTGACAATTATCAGTTCCACATGAATACGTTTATGCCTCAATCATATCTGTGTTACCAGAATGTCATTAGCATTGTGTTGAGCACTTCATAAATCGTGGCCTCAGCTATGTCCTCACTGACACTGATGGAAATTAAATATTATTTTGGGGTATTTGTCAAAGATGCAGAAGTTTGAAGCCTTTGCAAAAACATGCTGAAACACAGACTGTGATTTTACACAGAGCTGTAATAGAGCAAATTTCTAAGATTTTTCTGTTGTGAGCTCAATTGGTAAAATCTCTTCTGACTAAAAAAACCTTGAGAAATGCTTTCTAAGTCCAGACGGCCACCTTCAGTGCCGGTGGCTGCCTCAGAGCCTGTTGAGTTCAGCAGAAGTGGCAGTGGTGCCTCTGAGCGCTGAGCTGCGCAGTCCCATTGAAACGGCATTTGTGTTCAAATGTCCGTGCTTATCAGTTGCTGGGCAGTTTGCTCAGAGAAAATAAAACCTAGGAGCTGGGGTGTGAAACATGAGCATCTGAGGTGCTGTTTCTGGTAGGACACACTGCTTCAGTCGTGAATAAGAGCAGGGTTGTTATGTGGGGAAGCAATCTGTTCCTCTAGCTATGGATCCTCACTCTTTCATGGTGAGCTCTCTTGGCTTCTTCTTAAGATAATCAGCAATGTAGCTCCTTTTTATTTTGACCAGAATTCAAACATCTGCTCCTGACAACTACAGGGAAAGTAAAAACATAACCATATTCATAACCACAAAATGTTTATGATGAAAAGGTCGCATACAGTTTTCTCTGCAAGGCATTTAGCCCGGATATGCTGCTTTAACTGCTATGCTGCACTTACATATACCGCTAAGAGCAAGCCCTCTTGTCATGCATTTGTGCACAAACATCCCACACTGCCTCTTGTAACAACAGCCACATTATGCTTCCTTGCACAAAACCAGCTGTCAGTTTAGATTTCCTTAATCCTGCCAGATTCCAACTCAGCCAGCTAACAACCATTATCTATGGGAAACCCTTCTGCGAAATAAAGCAATGTCCTTACTGAAATGACATGTCATAAAAATTAGTTTGGTCACCAATCCAATGAAATATATTGTTTAAGTTTGAAAATTACAGACTTATGGTATCATATTCTCTGGTGCTACAGATCTCAGAAATGATGAGCACAACTGCACAGAAACAGCACACAGGACCAGATCCCTGCTTGCCCTGATCACATAACACACTTAAACAGTGCAATTGTGTTTTGCAAGTTGTTGCTATGTAGACAGTGCACACGTATGGGCAATGGCACGATACTCTTGGGCATAATCTTTCTGAACTTCATCAGTGCAAACAAGAAATGTGAACCATGAGGATTTTGACCTGACCAGAGTTAGGATGGTTCATTCAAAAGCAGTATGCTACCACAAAGAAAGAGTTAGAGGTGTCAATGGCTCCCCAAAAGAACATGGTAATGTTTCGTATGGGCTTCTCTGGGGAAGGTTAAGGAGAAGCCAAAAGAAAGGCGCATATTGCAGAGCTGATTTCTGCCTGTGGTAAACATGAGGCAGAGAGAAACCAGGCCATGTTTCCTGACCGTGGACACAGAACACCATGTGGATTTGATCAATGAATGAACATGAGCATCTTTAGCGCAGTGATCTTCAGCTGTCTTAGCCCACAGTGAGCCCTGAAAATAATTTATGTTTCCCCATGTACCTGACTCACTGGACAGGAGAGGAGAGTAAGACTGGATGTGAGCCCAGCCCACAAGGACCGTATCTTGCTAGTTGAGAAAGGGAAATCATCCCAAAGACAAGTCAAACAGTTCAAATGTGTTCCACTTCCAGGCCTATTAGCACTTAGACAAGAACTGCAGCTTCTCAAGATACCAGCTGGGGAAAGCTAAATACTTTGTTCAGGTTTTTCTGATTTGCCGCTGGTTTTGAGCGTTTGCATCATAAATGGATTCCAGAGTTGCCAATTGCAGTCGGTTTAAAGCCAGGAGTCAGTTTTCAATACATCAGTAGAGTGTCTTAAAAAAAGAAAAATCAATATGGGATTTTTTTTTAGTTACACTGTAGATACCATTAAAAGCAACTATGGGAATGTTTTCTGCCTTTTTTTCCCTCTGTTGCAAGAGGGAGAAAATTATTATTTCTTTGTAATGAAAGTTGTGACCTTTATCTATTTACAAGATTTGGCAACAGGGACTTTCAGAATAAAAATCGTGATGTATAAGGGGACTCATAGTAAAATCCCAAAAGATGTCAATCCATACATAATCTGATAATCCTTTTACATCCTGGTCAAAGACAGTAAAGTTTTTAGTGTGTTCAAATTAGAATCTCTTCATGACTTTTCAAGCCACTCAGCTTGATAATACATTTGTAAAACAAGGGGCCAGATTTATGTTTGTGTTCAAAAATAGAATTGTGTGGTTATAGCCCACTGCTGTGCTATAACCACACCAATAAAAACATGTACTTCCTTGTTTGGGAGGAATATCATGTCTTTTTGAAGATAACTTTCATGTGGAAAAGGAGAGAGGTTAGTATCTTTTACAGTAAATGCACTAAATACCATTTTATGAGCTTTCCTTTAAGATTTTGCTTTTCTAAATTAAAATGGTGCTTCTTTGCTAATAGTTATTTCCAACCTAATTATTATTGTTCTGTTGAGTTCAAACTGCTATTTAGAGAGGAAAAAAGCCCTGCTGTGGACTGTTCGCTGTGGGTTGATGGAGGCCTCTAGGCAATCAAACTAATCGGAGCTCAGTCTCAGGGTCAGCCTGATCTCTGCAACAATCTCTGCAGAGGCTGCAGCTGAGCTCTTCACATCGTGTTTGAAAGTTGTGCACATTTTATATAAAAGGTGACAGGCACAAGCAAGCAAGAATCCAGAGCATGCAAGAAAGATGTTTTAACAGGGCAACACTGCAGGCCTGTTTCCAAACTCAATTTTAAATTGCATATAGCAACTGTATTTTTGGGAACAGAAAAAAAAAACAAACCAAACTTCCCCAAAGCATTGTTTTAGGGTGAGAGCAAACAATAAAAGGATGGTTTCACAGTAAAATGGTGAGAGGAAAGCTGGGGGTCAAACCTGTTTCCACTATAGACATCAGTGGGGTTTTGTGGTAGTGTCTGTGCTTACACTTCTGCTGCTGCTGAAGAGAAGCAGCAGTACACCCTTTCTGAACCCCTTTGTCTGTTCAGTTGATTTAGACATAAGTGCGCAGTGGCAGAAACTCTCTCCTCCTCAGTGGCAAAGCAGTGCCCTGCACAATGAAACGCTAATCTCTGCTGAAAACCAGCGATGCTGCAACAGCAACAGGAAGAATGAAGCAGGAAGTGCAGCATTTAAAGGCAATAGGAGAACACGATTTGGCAAGATCGCATCACATGAAACCTTTCTGACTGGCTAACTATGGGGTGATAGGTGAGCAGTATACAATACTGATTATTTTTAAAATAGGGATGGCTTTGGAAGTCCTCCTGCTAATGGATGTTGGTCAGGCTCATATCAGGGATCATAACTGAGACAGAGCAACTTGCATCCACTCTGAAGGATGAAAGATTTCAAATTCCTGTGCATGGCTCAGAAAACCTCAGTGTGTGCATGCAATACAGCAAAAAGTCTGTGCAGGTTATTAAAGTTTCAAAGTCAAACACTGAAACACCAAGAAACAGCAACAGAACTGTTATTTAGCCCCCTTGTTGTGTGTTATGATGGTGTCTGAGCACTACTGTTTTGTGGTATAGCCCCTCCCTTCTTCAGTGCAGATGATGAATAGTGGTTGAGTAGTTCTAATTACAGCATGCTGCCACTGGAAATATTTTTAAAAGACTGAATTTACTGCCATTGTCTGCAAGGGTCAAACCTACAACTGTGAAGGCCCTCCCTGTCAGGAGGTTTAAGGAAAAAGGCACAGAAGTTCAGATGAGTTTGCAGAACTTTTCTGTAAAGAAGTCAGGTATGAAGGGAGAGGTAGTACTGGATGCCAAAGAAGGAGAGGAGCTCTGATGGCATCTTTCATGGCTGGAGATATCTAGCAGGCAAGGAAACCTGTTGGGAGATTGAGCCAAAAGGGCCAGGTCCTACCATCCCAGAAGGTGCACCAGCACTCCTGAAAGCTTCACTGGGCAAGTCAAGAAGTGCAGGAGGGAAGAGATGACCTCATGATGAGGGTGATTTAAATATTGCCCTGGAGAACTGCATTCTGTCCCTGCTCGTGTCACAGCATTTTAATTGCTAGGAAAATCAATTAACAGAGAGTGGAAACTCTACAGGTTCCTCTTTCTCTGATGTCTGTTTCCTGAGACATCTGGGTTTGATTTGCAGGGGGCCATAGTAGATGCTGCACATCAGGGAATGAATGACCCTATCATTAGAGCAGCGGTTGGACACTGTGCTGAGAACACCTCTGTATCGCAGGGTCACACACCATCAGCAGTGAGACATAAACCAGCCATTCATTCATCTAAAATGGTTATTCCTGTGACCTGAATGGGGACAGGGACCCAGTGGGGATGAGGCACTTCAGTGCTCTTGTAACATGTGTCTGGCACAGAGGCCAATTACTTGATGACTCTGACTTCTGAGCACTTTGCTTTACCATTTGGTTAATAACCTTGTATTAATAAAATACATGTTCATTTTCCCAAGATAGTATGAGAAGTATCACTGGTTTATGGATGTAAATGCAAAGAAGAGCCTGGTCCCCTGCAGAGTGCACTGGATCGGGGTGCAAAGAATGCAGGCTCATTCTTGGCTCTTTCTCTCATTTCCATGGTCAGATTATTCTTCTACAACCTCTCTGTACACCTGCTTTCTCGTATGGGCCATGGACCCAAATATTCACCCTGCATTGTAAAGCTCTTGAAAGTACTTTCTTTGAAGTTGCAGGGACCATTTTAATAATATGCATTAAAATACCTGTCAATTCCTGCACATGTCCTAGCGCACTTAATCAGATTGGACTTCCATGCCAGGGTCAATTACAACAAGCTGAAAGAGGTAGAAGTAGATCCATGGAGATGTAATATTAAAAAGCCCTTGAAGTTCAAGAGTGTCCTATTCTATGCAAGAAACATTGTTTTCCGTGCAAAAACCAAGGAGGCAGTACTGTGCACAGTACAGCTGAAGGGCGCCTATAGCCAATTCAGCTCAGAACAAGCAGAACTAGAAAATCTGTCAGAAGATATTTTGGCTTTTTTTTTTTTTTCCACGTAAGAACCTTGCTTTGAGAAGTTTGTCTAAATCCTTGAAGAGCAGAAACATCATAAACAGAAATGGAGAGATTTAATGTCATGGAATTAGAACACAGCAATGTGGATAACAACAATATTAGGCAAATAGCTGCTTATTTTCTTGAGTTTACACACATTCTAAGCCCTGAATGGGCTGGTCAGGAGACAAAAGAAATAGCAATACCTGGCAAGTTAGGAGCAAATCTAGACGGTGGTGTGTGGGACCAGTCTTCTTTGCTTCTGCTGACTGAACAGAAAGATCTATTTCATGTGGTGGTCTAATAATGACTATTGGTTTGCTTTTTCCTCTACAGATAAGGCAGAGGTGTGTCCCTAGTTTCCCTTGACATCAACTTGGCAATCTTACACTCACCCCAACCGTATCCTGGTCTCCCACTGATGGAACTTGTGCTCACTGGGGTCAGTGATGTCTGCAAACACGTGGCTTCTTGCTTGAGGAAGCATAGGGAATATAGCAATATCCAAATTCTGTAGGCAAAGAAGAAGCTGAGCACTATTTTAAGAAAATATTTCCTGCACAGACTTCCGATATGTCTTCTCTTTGTGTTTGCATTTCTCTAAAAGTACTGCATGTGACCACAGAGGCAATTTTTCATACTTCATTTGCAGTACTTAGCTATTATTTTGCAACACAAACCAGCTGGGAAGTTAGATGAGTAAGATAAAGAGAACAACCAAACCTAGCTCTCTTTCCATTTGTAAGTCTCAACAGTAAATTTCATGTTCAGTAATTCCCAACACAAAGTTTTCACCTGAATTAATTTTTTTTTTAATTTTTAACTTTAAAGCTTGAAAAAAAGGCAAGGTGCTTTTTCAGAGCTCATTGGTGTGAAAGGAGAATAGCAACTGCAAAGTTCTTTGCTTCTTGATTTGTAATAGAATATCAAGAAAGATAACATATACATTCTATACTGAAGATAATTATGGAGATGGGGTGGGAAGGGAAATGGATGTCCTCTCACTGTGGTCTTTTCCACAGAAAGTTCAGTTTCGTAGCTGTATAGGGTCTTTGTTGCACAGATATTTGCATCTGTATTACTCAGATTCTTGTTTTGGATTGGACCCATGTTAAGGGTGATCAGACTTGAGCTAGTTTTAAAATTCTGTAGGTTTGCCTTTAAAAACAATGCAGAAGAAGAAAAGACTCTTTCTCTCTGTGGCAAAAGCTTGTGCCCTGAAAGTTGTTTTCCTTGACTTGAGGAACTGGCCAACAGAACGCTTCTGGTTGTTCCCATTGAACAGCTTATGCCTCTGAACAGCTTCCTGATGAATCCCAGGAAGAAAAAAACCTGACAGCAAGTCAGTCTCTGGGATATCTGAGCTTTCTAAATGGGCACAAATTAGCCTTTTTCTATATTATGCCCTTTGGATTATATAGTTCCATAATATATTTATTTTTTCCAACTTCTTTGTGGGTTGCTACAGAAGTTGTGCTCTCTTTCAAGAAGAAAGCGCCATGGTACAAGAATTCCTCAAGCTAATGGGGAGCAGATACTGGATTGCATAGTAGATCCCCTGAGGTCTATGCTTGGTTGCACTGTGGCTCAGTGGCCTGTTGCAGAGCATGTAGCTTTTCTTTTTTCCTCCTTTTCACATCTTATTTTCTATTTTGTCTTTAGATAATATTGGTCCTGTCCTGTCCATGTACCACAAGATACGCGGTCCAGGCTTGCTTATGGTTTTGAACAGAAAAAAACACAAAGATTAACCTACTGCAGTGACTACTTGGAGACTACATTTTGTTTGAAGAGGAACTGACGCATTTCAATTCAACAAGAGATTCCAGCCCCAACAAATTTCCCTGTGAATTCGCCCTTGTGTTTTACTCCTGTAAGCTGGGAGTCTCTCCAGAGAAAGCACTTTCCTTTCTTCCTGATGCTTACTTCTCTCTCAGGGGTTTCATTTGCAACACTAGTATATGACATGTCACAAAATCCACTCCCTGCAGCTGATGTGATATAATCTGGGGAGTTGATGTGTTCATCCAGTGAGGCTCAGTGTAAGATATTTTCAGTCCTCCTAACTCAGCTTTTGGCGCAGGTGTGCAATGACCACAGGACGCAAGGGGTTGGCAAGCTAAAAGAGGTCCTGCACACAGGCATGATTGCACCCACTACTGGTACACAGACCCTGCTCACTGGTTACTGCTGCAGGAACGGCAGCCGCTCTTCCTCTGGCACAAGCTTTCAGTTCAGTTAATTTACTGCATATTCTCTCCCCTTGGTAATCAGCAGAAAGGTCACTTTTTATTCACTAACCCATGGATTCACACACAGCTTGAACACAGTTAACAGACACTGACAAGCAGCGGTTTGCTGGGAGACATTTAGGGGGGCATTGCTTCTGGCTGGTGCTGCCTGTGGTGATGGGGGCCAGGCAGCAGCAGGGCTGAGCTGTTGTATCCCTCCTCTCTTCTGTAGGACTACACGGCTACAACCGTTCCCACAAGCTGTGTTTTTAACTGAAGTTCATGTACTTAACTATTTCCTCAGCTTTGACCTGCCCAAGCAGGCTGTGGGACACCTCAGCCAGGCCTGAGGACAGCCCAGAGACCTTCCCCAATCTGCCTTGCTGGGGCAAAAGGCCAGTTCCCCAGCCACTAGCTGGCCTTGCCTACTGTTCAGCCCCAGGCACGCTTTATTGCTCACTCATGGAAATGGGCTCCAGAAATTCATAAAAAGAATGTAAAAGCCATGAGATTACACCAAGTTATAAACTCTGGGGGGTTTAATTAGCTTTGGGGGTTTTAGCTTTTGTCTTGAAACTACAAGGACTAAATATTTATCTTAAATATAAGCTACAGTTCCCACATAATCATACACAGACACAGGCCAGACACCAGAAAGCAGATGTGGGAAACAACCAGAAAGGCAGGGCAGTGTAATTAATGCCAGTCAACATGCTAACAAGGTTATTAGACCTCCCTTTCCTGTAACAGTAATCATGTTGATGAGACTGTAATCTTATAAAAGTAACTGGAGTGGTCTGCCTCAGTAGTGGGTGCAAATAATGGTATTATTGTTGCATCCTGTCTGGCTCAGCCAGATACAAGGCAGTGCTGGTTGGAAAAGCCATGCTGCTGTATTACCATGCCCTCATGCACAGAAACACAAACTCGTGCTTGTGCATGTTTCTGTGCAACAGATTGGTTAAAAAATATATTACAAATTAGCTATATATCTATACAGCTATTCATATAAAAGTTCAAATGGCCATAATCTATATTAGCTACATGAACTATCAGGTATTAAAAAGTGTTGGTAAATGTTGAAACCTCATCCAACAAACTTTGTGGGCAAACCTTTGGGGATAATACCTGGGCCAATGTCTTTTGGCAGCTTCACCCACAGTCTGAAGGAACAGATGTGCTTAAATCTGGTGAAATCTGCAGGTGCCACAAACATGGGTGCTGCAGTAAATAATGAGAAGAACAGATCACTCCTGCAGACTAAACGGATTGACTGGTCAGGTGGGTCCATCTGGGCAATATGTACTTTTATATGACAAAAGGCAGACTTTCTCCAGGAAAGATGAAAAATGTAGAAGGAAAAGCACAGCAGTGGAATAGGCTCAGGGAAATAGTGGGTAACCCACTAAACATCAGCTCCCAGGACAATGTTATTGCTAAGTATGAAACTGTGACTCCAGGAACTTAAAGCTAAACATTGACCATAACAAGATTCATGATAAAGTCATGAGAGTTGTGAAGTTATCAGCCCCCACCCCTTCTGGGTGCCTCTGGTCCCAGGGAACTCCTGTGCTTGTGAGGGAATGTGTCTATGATTTCTGCAGAAGGGCTGGTGTGCCCTGTGTATTTTCCCAGGGACTTGTGTCTCCTTCCTTAGGGATGCTTGCCTTGGAGGGACAGTGCACAAGGACAAACCTTCCATAGCACTCTGAGCACCTCTGCTTTTTGACTTGTTTGCTAATGGAAATGCATTCTGAGTTTGGGCACATGTGTTATCTTGCATGACTGTAACAACAGAGAACATGGTAAGACTCATATTGCCATCCTAATATTTACTGAGCCCATCCAGTGGGATTGCTGTCTTTTCAAGGACTGAAGGCAATGGTGAAGAGCCTCTGCGTATGTCTAGGTGATGTGCACTTACACTGGGACTATGAAGGAGAGCAAATGGGTTTGATTAGGATACACCACTGCTATAGCAACCCAGAGATAACTTCCAGGCTTGTTACAAGAGAGTGCAGCGTTTGTAATGTCTTAGCAGTCTGGGGATGGGGGATGGATAAAACACACCTTGGAGTGATGAGTTTGAAGAAGATAACCAAATCCCCAGTGCACACTACTGTGACTTGCACTCTGGTTCCTTCCAAGTTCCAGCACACTCTCATGTGAAAATGTTGATGCCTCAACACTTTGTGCAATGCTTCATCAAATGGAAGCATTGCATGTCTTGCTCATCTCCCTGAGGTGTCAGGCTACAGGTTTTATGACCTTTCCCTTCCATTCTTTGCAGATAGATTTATACTGCCTACATTTCATGAGATTTTTGGGATGCTTTTGAGTCTTTTCCAAGCTTCGACAGAGAAAAATTATTGATAGTGTTTGCCTCTTCAAGACAAAAAAGCAACAATATTACATAAGTCATTAATCTTGGTTGCATTGCTTCATTTTTCCTATTGCTCTCAGGGCTTATATAGTGTGCAACTTCTCTTTGAAGACCCCATGAATATACCTATAGTGAGAAAACTGTGCAGCTATGTACAGAGAAGACAAGCTGTAGTGGAGCTTTACTGGTACCGGCCAGGGACACATATCTGATACTTGTCTTGGTGGCAGAGGGCCGCTAACCAAAATGACGGTTTCTGGGAAAATGAACACAAGGCAACTGCATAAAGAAAGTGAAATGGAAAGTGCCAGGATGAAGACAAATGAGAAAGAGCAAAAGGGAGGAAGAGGAGAAATATGAAAACAGAGACACATACATGCGGAAAACACAGAAACCACATGAAGGGACAGTGAAAAAAGCACAAGGGCTCAGACATAGGGTTCACGTCCCCGTATTTTAGCCATTTTTGTGTTGGCTGCTTTCAATTACCTTTTTTTAGAAGTCTTTATCTGCTACAGAGGAGGCTCAGGCAGTTATCACAGATCTAACCTCCAAATGGCTCACCTCATCTCATGTGGAGGGGAGTGGCACTCAGGAGCAAATTTCAAAGCTGCTCAGCCCATTGCTCAGCCTCTTCCATATGAAAAACCTTTGCTTTATGGGCCTCTGATAACTTGACATCACTCCCACTCAGACTGCCTTATCATGATGTGCAATTATTATTGGCTTCTGAAAATGCTCAGTTCTCAGATGCAGCATTATAAGGTGCTATGAACCCATTTGCAGTTGCCATAGCTCAGTATCCATCTGGTAGGGAACATAAACATGTCAGGGAAAGAAGTGCTTCTGCCTTTCTTCACTGAGAGACTTCATGAGCATTTTTTTACCTGGAATAGTTTCACCATTATGCATTATTTATTTATAGTCATTATATGGAAACCATACCTATATATATATTTATATGCTATACACTATATGATATATACATATATAGAGTATATATAAATTGTGTATATGGATTTGTATATATTATGCATGAGAAAGCTTGAGCTTTTATGTCCACTGTGAATTCTGCTTACCCTTCTGTTAGTAGGAAACACGAATTATTGATGAAAATGGAAAGCAAAAATATGTGAAAATTATCAACATGTTAAAATATTGATCTGCTCAGCTCTTGGGCACCCATGAGATAATAGGGCCTGTACAACGGCAAACACATCTCTGAGATCCCCTGAGCAATGTATACAGCAGGGAAGGTTTGCTTAACAGAAGATAAAATGAGGATGAGTATGAACAGAAGTTTGTGTAAAGTCTGATGAAAAAAAGATGTGGTTTTCAGTTTTGCACAAATAAAGAACCATCAGTATAGATAAGATGCCATCTTTGTACTGTCAGTTCTGGCCAGAGCAGGAGCCTCTGAAGATGATCTCTTGTCGCACGTGGCATATTGCTCTATCTCAAGGGCAGAACAATTCAATAGAGAAGAACATCTTGAGCCTGAAATGTAATGTAAGAGAGCAACTTACAGTGTGAAGTATGCAGCCAGGAAGAGATTGCTTCATATCGTTGTCACAAGAAATAACCCAGAAGCAGAAACTGTATTTGCAAAAAGCCCATGGTATTTCCATTCATAACGAGAATTAATCACAGATACAGCCTTCTGACAAGTCAAAACTAAACCGCAACCAGTAGTCCAAGCCAAACAAGTCCAAAGAAACACAGTTGTCAGTACTGTTGGAGATTGACCGGTTTCTCAGACATGAAGGGGATCCCCAGGGAGGACCGACCACAGGGCAGCCACACTGGCAGCTGATTTGCAGAGACATAGTAAGCCTCTTTCCACCTCCTAAGACTGCTTTGCCTTCCTCAATGAGCTTTCAAGTTCTGCACTGGAGGGACGCTGAGTGTGGCAGAGACAGTCACTGCCACGTGCTAAAGCCTTATGGCCAAAATTTATTCCTGACAGCATCCAGTAAAAAATTCACAGGGTAACGTAGAAGTACACAGAGTAAAGGGATGCCCACTCTTGGGGGCATTTGAAAAGCTACCTGTGATGGAAGAGGAAGACACTGCAGAATTTACCCAAGTCTAACTTTGTGCTCTAAGTTATCAGCTGAATGGAAAATTTTTGCAGATGTGGTTGCAGCTAAGGGGAGAAAAGAAGGCAGCATTTCCTGCAGTTACAGTCCCCAGTGCAAGAGGAACTCATCCTGTTCCTCCTGCCCCAATCCAGTGCAGCCCAAATCCTGCATAGAGTGGAGAGGGAGTAACGTTAGGCACATTTCATCACAGCTGTGGTCACCTCAGTTTCACAATATATGTTATGCGCTGCTCATCGATAAGTTATGTTCAGGTGAAATTGTTCACGTGTGTGTACATGTACGAATTCAGTACCAAAACTTAGAGGAGTTTGCTCTGAGGTCTGCATAAGGACTCTGCCAAGCTATGACTGCATTTCTGGTCTGTTCTACACAGCTGAAGTTTGCATGGTATTATTTTCTATTAGTCATAAAGAAAATAATTATCAGAATTAAAAAAAATAAATCTGCTCTTTAGAGCATGGTCACATGAAAAGTATTTCATCAGACAGAAATAACCTGGATAAATTGGAATATAATATTCTGTTTATTACAGTGAGGCTATATATGAATTCAGAGGTTATGCCACCTTATTCTAAGAGATCATGAAGGCTGGTCAGGCAAATAGTTGTCCTTTCAAGCCAGAATAAAGTTAGAACTTTGACAGTCCGTATATTTTTGATTTTAAGTCTTCCACTATGAATCTTCCAAACCTAAGCAAAGGCTGAGAAATCACATAACAAACAATGAACTATGAATGCCCATTATGTACTTTCATCAAAGAGTGATCTTATAAGATGCTGCTAATTGTTGAATGACACTGAGTGTTGACTAAACACATTCACTTTAATGGGCAGATGCAACTACCATAATGCTTTCTTCTGTTCAGTCGTTTTTCAGAATAAAATAATAGCAAAGCACAGCACAGATGGGCCAACGTCATCAGATGCACTTAATCCTAGGCAAAAATCCAGGAGGTCATTTAGGAAACAACAGGCAAGTTCTGTTCACTTTATAGACCTTTGAAGAAGTACAAATGTCTACTTGAGTGGTATACTTTAAATTTTGTAATAATTGATATATTGATTTAAAGGGAAAGAACTTAAATCTGGAGACGATTCACTACTACATTTGAATCAACATTAGAAACCAGGTCTTAGCTTTGGGGAGCGAATTATCCTACCTGTCCATTAAAATACGTCTGTAAGCAAGGACAGGTAAATAAGATGCAGGAGGGATTTTTTTCCTTGTTTTTTGAACCGCGAGTTCTGTAGCATGGGGAAAATGAGCATGATTTCAGCATGAATATGACATAGCTTTACTAGCAAGACAGTACCAACAATAAAGATATCAATACTTTCAAAATCAAGTAATAGGAAGGAAAAGAGGGGTCTCCTGTGAGGATTCCAGTCAAACTCCTGAAAGTGCTATTGCACTTTGAAAATTTATCCTCACTTGAACCTGATACCCATCATTTACTGAAGCGATAGGCCCAGGGCAGGCAATGCTATGGGGATGTCCAAGCCTAGAGAGGACTGGTGAGGATGCAAGAACGACATGCTCCACTGTGGTCAGCAGAGAAAACCACTGCCAATTTCTTATGTAAAGCAAACAGAAAACTCATCCTGTTCCCCTTGCCTCTCCCCAGTGCCTTCCTATTTTTAAACTGGGTTTTGTTGCTGACTACAGAAGAATATAGTAATAACTTGAAATGACAAAATTCCTCATTCAATGGGTATGTGCAAGCTTTGGAAAGCTGCTTAGGTACCTAATTCTGAGATGGCTGGAGCTAGGTGCCCGAGTACCTCTTATCAGAACCCGGAGTTTTCTCTTGCTGTTTTCACAGTCTAAGTCTTTCTTCCCTGGCAACCCCAGTCATTCCTCAGATGTATTCCAAGAGAGGGATTCGGACAGGAGAGTAAGGTCTTTTTGCTCGTCAATGAACACAGCAGATACCCCTGCTGCTGTGCCGCTGTGCCACATCACTGCTCTGCCAGAGTCACCGTCTGCTGCCGGCAAGAGGGGTCTGCCCAGATGGAATGCTGTGCCTGGATGTGTGTGTGTCTCCCATGTATCCTCCAGTCATCACCTCCCAGCTACTGCGTGGGAGAAAAATAGTGACAAAGGATTTGCAGCAATGTTTGGCGTTTGTTGACTGTGAGGCTGTCACCTGTGTGCTCATGACATGGGATTCAAAACACCCTTTCCCCAAATTTAATGGGTTATCTTCACTTTGGTGACTGCTATCATGAGGCCTAGCCAGTTATTTGCTCTTTGTGTACAGTTTGTTTTGGTGATCTCCTAGGCCCTGTGATATAACACCCTGTCGTGAAACGGAAGCGCAATAATGAAGCTGTAGCTGTGAATCAGGGAAATTTGTAAGAGACCAGTTCTCTTTTACATTATGCTTCTCTTGAAAGCCATCTTGCATTGAGCAAGCTTTTGCTTGGAAGACCATATTAAATTGCTTCTAAATTGAGGTAGAAAGTGACGAGTGAGCTGGTTAGTCAGCCATTCCCATGCATGTAAGCGTTACACAGTCCTATTTGTGCTCCCCACTCCCAGAAGAGAAGGCTGGTGCCCTTCCCGCTGGTCAGTCTTGTTTGCACAGCCCAGTCTCTGGGTGGTATTCCCTCTGCTAATTCCAGCTGAAGTCACCTCCTGAGCTGACAAAGCTGGCCAGTGGACTGCCCTGCCCAGACTGCTGTCATTGCTCATTCCTCTTGCCAGAAAAATACTTTACTTTTTTTATTTTCAGATTTGGCCAACCAATAAGTAAAAACTTTGTCTCCCAAGCAGAAGTGAGGTCATGCAGATACTGAGCAGAGCTGGGAGTCTGAATGAGCCAGTTATGTCAGCCAGTTAATAACTTCTCTGTTGTCATTTATTTGTCATTCATCCAGAAGAATCCAAAAGTGCTTTACATTCTTTACAAACAGCTCTTCTTGCTAAGAGGGGTGCTTCACACATGGCTGAAAGCCCATCAACCCTGGGAGTGGTGCAAGGCTGCTGGATGGTGCCCTGCCACACTGCTCTGTCGGGGACAGGAGGCAAAGACCATGAGGGGTAACTGAAGCAGCCAGGGAGTTTGGTGCCATGCCCAGAGACAGCCCAAGTAGCCATTTGGAAATTGTCCCGCAGCCCTGGGCTAACACTTCCCACCAGTACACATTGCAGAAACAGACAATTGTGTCAGGGCCACCACCCCATGGGACAGACCCCTCTAGTGCTGCAAAGAGACCCTGACCTGGACTGCCTGTGCTTCTCAGTAAGCTGGGCATGTGCCCATCCCTGGCAGTGTTCAAGGCCAGTCTGAGTAGCTGCTTGGAGCAACCTGCTCTAGCGAAAGGCTTCCCTGCCCATGGCAGGGGTTGGAACTGGATGAGCTTGAGGGATCTGGAGTCAATAGAAGTGAAAGTGCCCATAAAAACTACTTTGCTATTTGCTTTATTTTTTTTCTTTTTCTTTTTTTTTTTTTTTTTTTTTTTTAAGAAATGTGAATACCAACATTTTTGGCTAACACAAAAATGTTTGTCTTGGAAAATGCATCTTGTATTCCCCTTTGCTTTGACAGCCTGGAATCTCCTGCTATACTGTATTTCCTGTGTAGCATTATATTCTTCCCTGGGGCAAATGAGCTGGTGTGATGGGATGACAGTTGCAATGCAACAAGGGACATGGGGGATGAGCAATGAACAATATAGGAGACATTTTTCTTCAAAGGAATATGTTTAATCAAAGCCATTTTCCATGAAAATATATCTTCAGAAAGACATTTAAGGATTTGTAAGTAATGTAATTAACCTGATGGGTTCTGCTTCTATTTCTGAAAGCGGCTGGAATGGAACAAAGGATAGTTTGGGCTGCTTCGGTGGGTGAGCAAATACTTGAGGTACAGTAACTAATCCTCAGGGAAGTACAGGATTAGAAGAATTTAAGAATTTTGGCGAAGTGGAAAACATGCAGATTCTTCCTGTCACTACAGACTCCAGTGCTTAGGTTCCAAGATGTTGGAATTTAAAGCTCAGAGACTGTAAGGAAGGCCCAAGAGAGCTGAACTTGTTTAATCTGATGAAAAGAGGGTAGAAGACTGATCTTATAGCAGTCTACAAGTTCTCAAAGGGGAGCTACTTAGACCTTGGAGCCAAATTCTTCTTAGCTGCTGTAGAGGATGCCACATGGGATAACGGCAACAAGCTGTAGCACAGGCTGCCCGTGGTGGATATTCAGAAGAGCATTTTCACCAGAAGGTTGGTGCAGCACTGGAATGGGTTACCCAGGGAGGTGTTCCAGTTGCCACCCTTGAAGGTTTCTATCATCCAGCTAAACAAAGCTGCAGTGGACCTGATCTAGCACTGATGGTAGGCCTCTTTGAGCAGTGGGTCAGACTAGAGACCCCCAGATGTCTAAGTGACATTTCTATGGCTCTTTTATTCCCTCACAAACCTAGGTTTGGAGCTGAAAGTCCATTCTCCCATATGCGCAGGTGGGAGAAGTCTCTAGGCTTCCCTGCCTCCATCCCTAGCATTGTCCCCCTTCTCCTGCCCTGAATCAGCACCACCTGATATTTATTTGATGGTGTGCCACATCAGGTTTATGGTTATCTTTGGGTCAAAGATTAATTTGGTGACAGTCATCAATTGCTTCCAGATCTTACTACCTAAAAAGTTTTCTTCTGGCTAGATCTCTTATGCATCCTTGCCTGGTGGAAATCAGCAAGCCTACTTGTTTATCTTAATCTTTATTTTAAGCCGGCTTTTAAAACAGTATGAAGTTTGTTTGATCAGCCTAGGCAATAGCTGCTGTCTGGAAGTGTAGCAATCTCAAATTTGTGTTGTGCAATGAAACAGATGTGACAAATTGAACTTGAATGGAGTTTGTTGCAGGAAGGCATAGAAGAGGACTGTTCCAGCTGCACTGTGATTAATATTATGTTGATGCATGATGAATTCACAAAAGGGTAACATCCCTCTAAAATGCTCTGAAAAACAAAACCTGCAGGCCTATTTGTTTTACCTTATTAATATTTCCAAGATTCTTTTTACTACTGAAAGCCACCTGTGCCTAGCCATTATCAGGAAATCTGCTTTTCATAGTGCCCTTGCATTGGGCTTTAGTATGTGAAAAGGGCATCTGGTTTATTTTGGTTTTTTTTATTAAATAGATAAAACTTCAAAGAGCTCCTCCAGATGACCTGCAGACTCTGAAGCCTTGGCAAATTTTCTCATGTAATTTGCTAAGAGTATTATTACCTGCAGTTTTGATAAAGGTCCCACTTACAGACTGTTAGTTAGTCTTTAAATCACTGCCAAGACATGCTGTTGAAAGCCTTTTTATGATTCCTCTCTAGGCATACCCAAGAATAATGAACAAGAAAGTCTTTCACTTCAGCTGCTAAAACCCCCAAACTCCTTTTTTAATTTGCAAGTCAAGTCAAAGTCCAACATCTCTATAGTAAAATTTTGCATTCTTCAGTATCCTATCTACAGGTCCTTTTGCACATTATAATCAGCAAAATAAAACCTACTGACTGATATTGTTTTGAGAAATAGCAGGGTAATTTACTGCAAACCTGTGAGTCCTGCATTTGCTTCTGAATATGACTTACCATGTGAAAAGGAAATTAACATAGATTAATTAGGACAAATACTTCGTGTATATGACTGTTTCGTACGTGATATATTTCCCTTCCAAGTTTTAAAATATTTTCAAACTGAATTTGGAAGTAAAAGTAGAGGCTGTGAACACTCAGATGCTAATGGGATGTAAAAAGCCACAGTAGCCTACCTGATTCGAGAGACCCAATTCTGCTCCCATTTAACTCCATTAATAAATAGATTGCACTCATCAGGACATGAAAGCCAGAATCAGATAATAGACTGAAGTATCCAGGCATGTAGCAGGATGAACCTCCTTGAGCCTTTATTCCTTGTCTGGAATAGATCTCTAATGCCTTATTGATAGATAAAACAATTCAAGACAACTATTGCTGTCCTGTCATTAGATAGTGGTGTCCGTGAACAGCAACAGATGGGCTTTTTTTTTAACCCAGAATATCTGGTGTCAGATGTAAATTAAGTGGATTTCTTGTAAATGAGTAGTTCTCAAAGGTTTTGCATGAATCCCCTTCCTCTGTTTTGTTCAGTGTTTGTGCTTGCTTTCCCCATACTGAGCAGCAGCTCTGTCCCACTGAGCCAGGGCAGGCTGGCTGCAGGGTGAGCTTCACACTCCTATCCTGCGGGCATCTGTTGGCTGGTCAGCAAACAGTTAGGATCAAATAGCTGGTCCTTTGCCAGCCCTAATTGTGATTAAAATCAACAAATAGTCCCTAGTTTTCTTCAAATTGTCTGCTGTTCTATCAGAATAGAGTAAAGAAGCAGGAACTGATTTATATTTTTTTTAATGTATAAAACTGCAGAGGAATAAGAGTTATAGATGGGAGAAACAACTCCTTCTTGAGCATCTTTTCAAACAGAAGATACCTTACCTGTGAGCTAAGTGAGTCTAAAGAAGCAAAAATAAGTCAGCAAAAATGAGACATCACTAGGCACACCAAAGTTAACAAGAAGTCTCCTTAATGAGCTCCTTATCTGGGGTACACGTTGCACAAGTAGATCACTACTGTTAGCTTCTTCCATTAATTTTCTTTTAAAAAGTCATGTCAAGAAATACTCAGAGAAATTGGGTTGAAAAGGAAACAAACCTGACCATGAACAAAAATATACCCAACTAAAGCAAGCAAGGGAAAGAAGTCATTTATCACTTTACTAAATTTGTTAGCAACCAAAGGTGGAATTTGGATCCTATTGGTTTGTTCAGTTAGAGGTGGGTGGATTCTCTAATCCATTTTAGATTCTCTGCTTTTCAAGTACAGGGGGGCGTTTCTTTAGCAGAGTCTTTTCAGACTGCTTTTGCTTTTCAAACAAGTTGGTAACAATGGTAATAAAATACCTTTAACTTCTAAATATTCTTTCATCTGAGATGCCATAGCACTTTTCAAAAATGAAATGATTCTTATGGCACTGAAATTTCAGTATGGATTATTATCCTGGTGGTGGCAGCAATCAGAACACAGAACAGAATAAGTAGTTTGCTCGTGTTGGTGGTAAAAAAATGAAACAGAATAAGGGCAGAAGTTGCTGCACATACAATGTGGGGGGAACTAAATCTTGTTCACTTGTAAATCTATGGTTCTCTGTGTTTAGTGCTGAGACGATGCTTAGCTTTTTTTCTGTCTTGACCATTACACTAGTTAGGGTTTTAAAGTTTTTTTTGATGTTGAGTATTCAAGGATAAATACAATTTTTATAGGAAACAGCTCCTTTGCAAACAAGAAATGTCCACGTTCAAGGATCAGTGACAAAACAAAAATGTTGGTGGCTGACAAAAATCACGTGAATTCCCATTTCAAAGATCCAAGTGCCTCTTATTCTAGTAAGTAAGGCCACCCATGCTCCTGGTTACTTTGGGTAACTCCATGCAAGTTGGGTAAGAACATACTGGAAAAGGAGTATTTTCTGCTTAACTTCTCTACAACTGGGATGTTAGACTACTGAAGTGTCATAGAACTGTCACACCCCTAACCAGCATTGCAGTCACTACATAAACTACAAGTTTTGATGAAAATCAAGGTGAATTGAGCACATTCTAAAAGATTTAATCTAGTGGGACTTGGTAAACTGAGCAGAAGCCTTTCGGCACATACACTTGCTTTGTGTGCTGATTTGATGGTGGTGCTGGAGCACAGGGCGCAGCCAAGCTGAGCGAGAACAATTGGAGAGCACCATGCTGCGAGCTCCGCTGGGGAAGAAGCATCATCATACCAGAGAACCTGTGGTCCGTAACTCCCATGCTGTCTGCCCATTTTGCTGCTTACATCTGGACTGCAGACAAGGCCCAAAGCCTGAAGGGCTGGGGTGCGCTTGGCTCTGCCTTGTGTCCACCCAGACTGCATGAAGAGGCAGGTTGGAGCCTGCAAGACAGGAGATGCTGTGGCCTGCTGTAGCCAGAGCCTGCTGGAGTTTACAGCAGGGTCACTGTTTAGATATTGTGTCTGAAGGGAGGGAACACAGACAGTGAGCAAGCCCAGTCTTGTGACAAGCCTCAAACCAAGCTAAATGAGCCAAGCGAGAGACCTTCTCTGTGTCACTGTGCCTTGAAGTAGCTGAGAAAATAGCTCTGGAAGCACAGCTGATATCAACACCCTTATCCCAGGTAAGCTTTGCACTTCTCACATCCAGGAACAGGCCACCAGCAGACATTAATGGGTGATGGAGGAAGATCAAGCCATTCCCCCATGAGGTTTTGAGAGTACCAGGCTCTGCTGCACCCTGTCCAAACCCACAGATTACTTTATGGTCCTCAGCATGCTTGGGGGTTTAGTTTAATTTTGGTACTAGTTTAACAGGAAGAGGTAGGAAAAGTGGTGCAGATCTTAACCACCCAGTGAAATGTTTCCTATTGCTTTTCAGCAGGTATTAAGGAATCCATTTGGATATCCTAATAACTGAAAAACATCCTCTGTTTCCCAGTGTTGTGGCGATACTTTTGGATTTTCTACTCTGATGGCAATTATCTCAGTGGAATAGCAGTTTCCCCCCTCCCATCTGTGCTCTGCACTGAAACAAAGAGGAAACTGGTGTCTTCTTGTTTTACGCAGCTTGACCCCCAGCCTGCAATTTTTATGATTTGTGTGGTAGTGAAAGGCAAAGAAAGGGGGAAAAAAGCAAGAGCACAAGGAAGACAAGGAGAAAGAAGCTTCATTTTTCCCAAGCTGCCCTAGCACTGACCGCAGCTCAGCTAGGGCTGATTTGTGGCCATCGAGTAAGCGAACACAAAGGCATCAGGGAAAAGGCACAAAAGGCTCTCCTTAGAGATTGACAGCTTATTAAGGACCATTATTAATACAAGTTCAACTTAAATGACAGGGTCACCTATATGATGCTGTTTGGGCTCCTTGCCCTGGTCTAATAGCATCTTACCACATTTTTATTCAGTGTTTGTCTGGTAGGCACATAACCCTGAATTAACCAACATTTATCCTCAGTTATCTGAACTTATAGGCTCCGTACTAACTCAACAGTGACTGAAAGGGCACCACACTCACCACTGTCCTTCCTCATCTTTAATGGAAGGAGGAATCACTTGGGTAAGAATCTTTTTTTTTTGGTTGAACTCGAAAAGCCTCATTTCATTAAGCAAATGAAATAAATTAGTGGCAAAGGACTACATGTGAGATATTACAGTGGTCTATATTTTAAAGGCATTTTTGCAGACATCTAGTGTAACAGCTGTGTCATAGGATTCTTCAATCCAGGATGACTGCTCTTCTGCAGGACCTGAGAAATGAAGGATCCATTCTCCACCTCCAAAATAGTAAGACCATGGCTTAAAAGAAGATAATTTACCAAGACAGGGTGAAATAGCTTAGTTTAATGTTTGTTGCTGTTAATTTGTTCCTTACAAGATGGCTATCTAATTAACCCTATTTCACTACCTCCTTTTTGGGAAGAACCTTAATAAGACCGTTTCAGAGAAGCTTCAATTAAATTAGATATTAACATTTTGAAATATTATGGATGAAATTTGTATGGGAGAGATAAAGAAAGGAAAAATGCATGTTTTTCAAGCAGTATAGTCTTATTATTTGGTTATCAGAAGCCTCCCTACTGACAATTTCTGCTAAAGAGCAAAATATTAAGGACAATTTTTTTTCTGCCAGAAACAACCAAAAAAGAATGACTGAACTTAATATACACCTTCAGCTTCTGGTATTGCTGGTCCATGATACTCCATTGTTTCCCAGCAGTATCCCAGGAAGGAGGCATAAACGGAATGGAAAGTTAAGGGTAAGATGACCTACTCCACCTCCTTCACATGTTTTCCCTCTCTTCTTGGCTGCGCAGCCTGTTTCCTGCACATCAATAGCAGCAAAGGACTGCTAAACTTAAACAGCCTGCCCTGGAATTTTACAGTCCTTCAGATTTTGCATGAAAGTCATCCTTTTTGTAAGATAACCACTACTTTTGTCCTTCAGAAACCAATACTAATTTGAATAAATGGTAAAAAACAGTGACAAGGCAAAGACAAAAAATAAATAAAAGGCTCAGCAGATGTAAATCAGAATGAATCTATTGACTTCAGTGGAGCTACCCCAGTGTGGGCAAACTGAGGTTTTCATCACTGTTATCACTGAGGATGTGGCATTTGGGAGAAGTTTTAGCTGCAACAATTTATTTTATTACCTTTTTCCTGCTTAGCCCATACATACTTGGCATTTTATTGTCATCTCCTCTGCAACAGTCAAGCTTTTTCTCTTGTAGGTGTTAAAATTAAGCATCATGCAATTTTAACACTGGTCTGCGTAGCAGGAGAGGCTATTGGCATCTTGTGACTCTTCCATGATGTTAAAAGAAAGTTGAAGAAACCAGGGCAATTTGGTCAAATAAAAAAAAAAAAAAAAAAAAGATTGTGTGAGTTTAAGTCTGCTCAGGGGCAACCTTAATTTATGTGCCAATAAGTTACACAAATATTTTCTCTACTATTCAATTAAGAACAAGTAGTTTCCTTGGCAACGGCCACATTACATGGAACTTACCCGAGCTCCAAGATCCAGCAGAGTACTTTCCCTAAGAAAGGAACATACTCATCTATCATGTAAATGTCTAATTTGTACACGGTTTTGAGAGAGAGGGGAGAAAATGGAATTTCCGGCAAATTAACAAAGCCCTTCTCTTTCACTGGAGTCAGATCCATGCTCTTTTCAGTAGTTTTCTCCCACTTTCTTCTTATATCCTAATGATAACCTGTCTATGAAAGTTGTAAAAAAGTAGGATGGTGAGCTGGGTGGATTAAAAACAGTAAAAGGCAGGCAGGCTACTGTTGTAAAGGACTACTGGGGGGGGTCTGCTTTAAAAGCAGGAAGGTGGCAGTCTTCTTCCATGCAGAGTTGCTACTGAAGGTGTGCTCTGTGGTTCAGTTGTGATGGTGGTGATTGATTAGTCCTTTTGTGGGCAAAAATAAAGGATCCCAGCCTGATTACACATCAAATTGCTATTTCCTTTTAAACTATCACCTTTCTTGGTGTTGCAATTACTCTGACCCATAACCCTTGCCAGGCTCTTTGTATGTAGGTGTCTTCAGAGGTGTGTGGGCAGTGCGTACGTGGAAGCAAGCTGGTGATCTGCATGTCTATCACTATGACACAAGGTGTCCCCCAGAACGGAACAGCTGCCATCGTAGCCAAGCCTAAACACCATTGTTGGGTGTGCAGCTCTGTAGCAAGTGGGGAGCCTGCCACACCTTCACCTTGGAGGGAATGCCTTGCTTCCTTTCCATATGCTCCTGCTTTCTTCCCAGTGAAAGCTGGGACCAGCCTCCCCAGGAAAGTCCTGGCTCTGCTCTGCAATTTGCACAGCCCTGCCATGGAAAATGGGTTTCAATTTTGTCAGATTTAATCCCCAGGAAAATGTTTCTGCAAAACTGAATAAAATCTGTCCTACTGCTTTCATCCTGTGGATTACATTACATCCATAAGTCAATTTAAGGTTTTTGAGATGTTGTTCCACAGCTTTTTCTCCCATACTTGAGACTTTCTAGAGCACGAAGCTGGAATTTGTTCTTTTGAGCTATTTGCAGCCCTCTGCTCTTAGAAAAAGACTCTCATTAGTGACTCTTCAGACTTGTACACTCTTTGAAATCACAGGTACTCCCTGTTTTTAAAAATCACATGAAGACAGGATTCTTTCCATTCCCTCTGTGTTAGCGGGAATTCTGCCGTGAAGTTAAACAGTGGCAGAATGGTGCCTGTTCCACTTTCCTCCCATCTGCCTGTTTACTTTTGTTCAATTAACACAGAAACTAAAGGAATCAGTTAAATCATACCTTTTATCCTTTGCACACCCAAGTTCATATAGGATAAATTAACAGACTTCTTATGGTAGCACTTTTCCTATTGAGCCACATTCTGCTTTGAAGGAAGAGCAATTCAGAGCAGCTTTGCAAAATTTGTTTCTTGCAGTTAGCAGTTAGATTAATTATTTCCTGTTTTACCAGTCCCTAAGGTACCAAAACCCAGACACAATATGTAATTACACTGCTCCAATTCCAGGTCAGTGTGAAGGTGTGACTGTGATGAAATACATGTTTCTTCTTACTTAATAAAATGTTCAGGGCTGGCTACGTGGTGGCTAATATTAAAACTTAAGTCATAATTTATCTCCTGTAAGTGCCTGAGCATTGTAAATGATGTGACAGATAAACACATTCTCATCATGTAGTGGCCGTATCTAGTTCTGCTCCCCTCCCATCCCTCCCAGCATTTAATTGCACCCATCCTTCAGTCAGCCCTATCTCCCCCTTAATTACATTCTGCAACATATTCATTTCTCTAGCTGCTTTGGAGGCTGGGAAATGAAAAGTCACTGCAAAGTCACCTCATCTGTGAGCAGACAGAATGGGGTGAGACAGGAAACACAGGTCACTGCCTGTTGCTGTGGGTGCAGACAAGGTCTGATTTTTCTTTTGTCCAATGGGAGCTGACACATTTTTGCTAACTTGGGGGTATTTTTTCCTTTCCCTACTAATTCCAGTGAGAATCTCCTGTAAACTGGGATTTCACTAGCTAAGGAGGTGTATGAATCTGTCCCTCATTCTCTGAGGTAAAGGCAACCCAGGATTGGTATTGGGACTTGCAATTAGTGTATTTGCCTGAATGTGTGAGAGTGTGTAATTCCCTGGTATTGTAATGGCGCTGGTACCTGGTCTATTCAACAAACACAGTATTGTGATGTTACGCCAAAAAGAAATATCTTCCAAGACCCATTTTAAAATAGATACTAAATATTTCTCTGCCTCCTTCCAGTTAAATTCTTTCGTAGCATCACTGGGAGCTCATAATAAACCTGGTTTGTCTCTTCAGTTACTAAACTCATAGAGCTCTGAGCCATTCAGCCATTCCAGTCTCATAAATCTGGACATATTTTTTAATGAAAATTGCTCTGACATACTGTAAAGTCTCCTTCCTTCAGGTCATATAATACTCCAGGCCACAACACTGAACATATTGAGCAATATCATAGAAAATTATTTCCACACCCCTTTCATACACTATCTATTTTTAAAAGCAAAAGTTATGGTTAGGCAGCAAAAAGATGAGATAGAAACCATCCCTGTGTGTAATGAGGTCGCTAAAATGGCACACGCACAAAATAAAAATCCCTTTAACATTACCCATCAAGGAAACTGTAATTTAAAAGTTTGGGGTGATGAAAAGAAGTATTTTCTGAAAAGCAGAGGAACACCTGTATGTCTCACAATATAGGCAACGCAAAGTCTGCTCACCTGTGGTCAAGTAATGTCCAGCTAGGCTGGCATCTCTAATGCTGTTCAGAGACAGTGGACAGCAGACCATGCATATAGTAAGATTCAGTTACCCAGTGCTGGAGAACTAAACCCGTATATGGATACACTGAAGACAATCACTCCTCTACAGTCTTCATCAAAGTACAAGATTTTATTTGAATCACAGCAGAATAATAATTTACAATTGTTTTCACCTTGGTTTATGATGCCTTTCCTACTAAAAATGCGATGTTAGGAAGAATGTGAAGGATGAGAGAATCTCTGAAATGAGCTCGGGATCACTTATATGAAAATTAGTATTTGAAAGATGACCTTTCAGGTCTGATTCTGAGCCCTCTGCTGTCAGTGGGAGTCTCTCCCTTATTTTGAAGAACCCCCTTGAAACACTGAAATGCTGAAGCATCTCAAAAGACGTGTGTGCCACAAACACAAAAGCAGTGCTTGTCTTTACCATTAATCACTTCCTCTTAAACTTTGTTTTCTAAGGAAGGGAAGTAGTGTGTAATTATTTATTTTGCTGATAGAGTTAAACAGGTGACTTAACATGCTCGTTGAGCCTGCACTAATTATTCGGCTGCCTAATACATTACATCTCTCTATTTTCAAGACAGTTTACTGTGCCAATTCTCTTTGATGTGGTCTTCATGAGTACAGAAAGCCCAGACAGCAACCCACAACTTGATCTACTAGCTGTAAAAGGAAACTTTTTGGAACAAGTTCCTTAAGCCTGACAATGACTGCATTGATCACATTATTGAGAACAGGAGCCTGCTCTTTCACATTCACAGAAATAATGGGAAAGTGGTGCATAGGTAAGAAGTTACACACAGAAACAGAAAGACAAATGAGCTTTTCATCCTCTTCTGTTCTGGAGCAAGCTATTTCCTTCATACAAATATCATGGCAAATGCCTCCCCAAGTCACTTCACCACCCTATTGCATTTTTTGTTGCAGCGGCAATGATGTAACTGAGAGCTGAGATTGGCACAATGTGCTTTGTTCAGCCATCTGCCAAATTTAATGAAGTGATAGGGAATCTTTTAAGCTGGATTTGGCTTGCATCGTATGATTAAATGGGGGAAGTGCCCCTATTATGTGTTAGATGTGCTTCTGGGTAAAGATCAGGTCTGCTCGGTTGCTGAATTAGGGGTATTTTACCTTTTGACCCCAGATCCAATAAAAAAGATCAGAATTATTTTGTGTCCCTTTCATTTTGATGGCAAAAAGCCAAATTCCCTGCATTCCTTATTTTTACTTAATTTCCTTTATCTTTTGACTTCTCCTGACTTCTATAATTTTGAATTAGCCTTTTTTGATTCAATGAGAAAGACCATTTGCTCCAGAAACAAACAGGCATGAAGACCTATGCCTCTGCTAGCCACCTGGAACCAGTAGAAACAGGTTTCTTACTGGAATTTCCTCTTGCAGTGTGCAAGCCAATACATTTTATCTGAATGCTGTTGCTTCAGAGACTTGTGGAGGCAAAGGTGCAATATTAACAATCTCTTCTACTTTTGGGTGACAGCTCAGAACCTCCTCAGGGCAGAATTCTTTGCTATTTTAGCAATACTGGAAGGAGAGTGTGGTGCAGGAAAAGCTCAGACCCTAGGAAGAACCTATTGCATTGTGTTATTGCGATGACAGGATCTGAAATCCTCAGATGAGATCATAGCCCTGTTTTGATAGGTATTGTAGAAACACAGAGTAAGAGATACGGCCTTCGGGGTTTCACTGTCTGATCAGGAGAGGCACAGATACCAAGTGGATGTGGATTTAAATTTAGATTCAGTTTTCACACTGGAAACATGGCAAAGACACAGCTGGAAAAGATGAAGACGTTTGTTGGTGTTACATGGAAGTTTCTGACAGAACGGGGAGATTTTCTTGGGTATCTGGACCTCCAGCCTTCCACACAGACCATAAGAAAGTCTTTGCTGTTGTGGTGATGCCAGAATTGCTGTCCACAGGTGGACAGACTGTGGGACATACTGCAGACACTACGAGTGCAAAGCAAAGCCCTTGGTACTTGAAGCTCTGTTTACAGTGATGTTTTATTACTTGGGGAAAGGACTGGGGGACATTTTAATCAGGGGAGGACAACCTGGTGAGCAGTCGTTATCAGATTTCATCAAAAAATTTTGCTTGCGCCATAAAGGAGTGCAACTGGTATGACAGGACTTCAGTGGAATAGAAGCACTGCCACACAATGCTCCTTGTTTACAGTTATGCAGCTGGTATGATGGGTCTTTTGCTGCATTTTGGGGGCTCAGTGTCTCAGCAGTGTTGTGCTGTTCTGACTGCTACTGCTGCTGCTAGCAGCTAGGCTTTTTGCTTCCCTGGACTTCGTCTTGTCCAGAGCTGCATAAAGAAGCCTCAGACTGGACAGATTTATGTTTTTTTTCTGTTATTCAAGATAGTGAAAACAATGATCTTGTAGGGTGTTTCTCTTCCCTACATGACAGTTTTGTCATAAACTTTTCCTTGGACTTGATGGGCATAAGGATTCCCAAGCATAGATATGGCACTGGTATTTCTCAGGCTAATGACAAAGTGGCAATGGCAGCAATGCCATAAGAGGTAATATTTGAGAAGGAAGCATCAGAGTTTAATGTGGAAAATAAAAGCTCTGGGGAGTGTCCCCTACAAGTTCATTATACCCAGCTATAAACCCATACTGCTGCTGATTCTCTTTGTTTGGGTTTCATATTTTCATATTTTTTTTATTTGCTTGTTTACATGTGTAACCATTAGCTGTTGCATAAAAATATGTTGTTACTCCATTTATGTTGTAATTCATTCTAATGCATAAGAAAAGACAGAATCCTTTGGCATCCCTATAGTCTAACACATAAACACACAGTACATGGACTCTCTTACCCTAAGGGCTAGCAGTAAAACAGCCTATTGTCTCCTTTGAAGTCCTTCCATATATCTGTGATATTTTCAGTATAAAATTATAAAAAAGATCCTTTATAATCTGCATTCTTATGAAATGGATTGGTACACACACTGTTCTCTCTTCAGAGAAAATGATTAATTTACAAGCGCAATCTCATTTTAAATGTGAATATTCCCAAAGGCTTTTATTTTTAATCATGTTCAGATGTTTCAGGCTACCTTAGAGAGAGGACATTGTCAACAATTAGGGCAAGAGGAAACCAAGGTCGGAGTATAAGGAATTTGGGGGTTTTGTTTCACTCCTACATTGGTAATTTAATTTAAAATTTGTTTATACTAATTGTAGACATATCTGAAACAAAATTTCAGCACAAAGCATTTTTCACAAAGAAAGTATGAGAGCTTATAATGGAAATTCTGGACAAGTACCTCTAAGCTCCACTCAGAGAGAAAGGACCATGTAAGGGGAAGGTGGAGAATACAGGAAAACAGAACTCCTTGCCATGTTTTTTGGATTTTCTCTGTCTCAGGTTTCTGTATCAAGGATAATCCCTTGGAGTGCTGTGAAAATTGGATACTGATGGTGAAATTTCCATGACTGCTTAGAGCAGTTACATGCTTCAGTCCCACTGACCATAATACAAATTAGACATTTAAATCCTTGAAGTGCTTTTGAGAAATTGATACTGAAACGTACACAGACGTTACAAGTTCAACTCCAGATTGCTTTGTGACTACTGGGAAAGCACAATCCCAGCATCCACCACTAGCAAGTTTAGGAGTAATATCCCCAATGTTCTAACTCATTTCAGTAGTCCCCCCTGTGCTGTAACAAAAGCGTTGCAGCTTCCTCATGAAGACTGACATGCCCTCTGTGCACCTTCTGCTTGGGTCTGGTGCCACATTTACCATCCTGAGCTTTTGTCCGGAAAGAACCAAGGGTGACATTCAGAGAGCTTTATCAAACTCTGTGGGTGGCACCAAGGACTGCAGCTTAAATCCCTTCCGCACAGACAGGTTGGGAAAAGGAGCAGCTGACTGTAACCTTTTGAACTTTCTGAGAAAGTCAAGTATTGCCTAACAGCCTAATGTTTCTGTTTGTCCCCTTGGTAGCTGTTTATATCCTTCTCTATGGAAAAAGCAAGATGTTTGAATCTTGAGGACTTTTTATATGTGCTTCTGGGTCGCCCCACTGCACAAATAAACTGTGTAGGTGCTTTGTGATCAGAATAATCTCACATGATCAGTCATACATTGTTCTCTTGTCAACAGCAGCCATGTAGGACCAGCCTTGTGTCCTGGACTGAATCCAGAGTAAACAAGCACCCTGATGGAAACGCTCCATAAACACCCAGAATCTGGAGACATTCTTAACTTGCAGGATGCCAAGTTTTTTTCTCTGAAGAAAAAAAATCCCTATTCTATTTGACATAAGGCTATTTTATTGGATGAGAGATTTAGATACGGAAAATTTCAAGCAAATTATTTTATGAAGAAAGTTAGGGAGTTCTATGCAGATGTTTAAAAAATGTGTTTTGTTTTTTTTTAAAAACAGCCCATGCTTTTCATTGTACTGGGTAGGATCACATAGGGCCAAATCTCTGACAGCATAAATGAGGAAATATACTGAAGCTAATAAAGTTGCTACTCATTTGCATCCTTAAACACTGTGGTCCCCTCGCGTTGCCCACAGGGCTATGGAAATTCATGATTTTAGCATTACACCCTCTCCCTCCAAGTTCTTGGGAAGTGTAAAGCTCCTTGTCCCATACAGCCAGGTCACCACGTTCCTCTTCACTTCAGGCACATTCATGGGAGATGAAGATAAAATTGTTTATCTGGCAGTTGTGCCTCAGCAAATTGCTTTTCCATATGAAGTTACCTATAAATAACTTTCAGTTTCAACTAAAAAAATAAAATGGATCCCAGACCAAAGTCATTCCTCACTTTCTCTGGGATCCATAACACATGGAACACGTAAGAGTACAACGATCTGGGATCCATAACCATATGACTGTGGGTTCTGTAGCTTACAGGTGATGGCTGATAGGATTTTAAACCAGCTTGCCGTTTGATCTGTAGGGTCCTGGTGGAGGTGCTGAAGATCTGCTCCAGCAGATGCTATATGCTGCTACCTCTTTTTGTCCCCCAGCCAGCATATCCAGGGCTGGCTCAGAACTTCTGCAGAGCACTCATATTAAATTGAACAGCAATACCCATAGTAGCATAGAGCACTATTGATATGCATAATATAATCTGCACCTAAAGCTGTAGATTAATCATCCCCTGAAAAATAGCAAAATACGTTATTGAAAGGTGTATAAGCATGGGGCAAGCTGAAGCTGCTTCCTTTAGTGCTGACCTACTGAAGGGTGGTATTGCCATCACAGGAATGAATATTTGGCCCTTAACTTTTTTGCTGTAATAATGAACATGGCATTTCTTATAATCCTTCTGCTTCTACCAATGCTTTGCCCTTAAGAGCACCAGCAGTTAACAGCACAGGTTCACATCTGACAAAGAGATCTCTAACTCCTCCCCAGTATTATCCCATTTATGGAAATTGCTGCCTCTCCATAAAATCAGTAGTGAGAATACTTCCTCTGAGAAAAACATTTCCATCCTCAAACTGCCCAAGGGAGGAATTAAAGAGAAAAGTATATACATCACAACAGGATATACTCCAGTGTCTTACTGCTATTTCAGTATGCAGGCCTTTATCTCCATTCCTGCCTTTCCACTCGTCGCTGCTCATTATCTTTTCCTTTGCAATGGAGCTCCGAGGCATTTCCACACTCTCCCCAGTTGAGAAAGAAGAGATGCTGGCAAAGAGTTATATTAGTGTGTGGAAGGGGGAAGGACTTGGGGTTATGCCCTTCGCACACCTGCTGCAACATCTGTATGTTATTATACTGCAAAATCTATTATTCTACCCCCAAGAAAACCTCCCAGCTGCCCTGTAAATCTGCTAGTTTTATATATTTGAATCTATTAATACTATAACAAAACTGGTTGAAACATTTACATGTGACACTCACAAAGGTGCCAGGAGAGTGTCAGGGGATGCAGAAACATCTGAGGGGTCAGAAGAAAAAGAAACAAGAGCATTGATGCACTCTTGCCTTCTTTGCTTCTTTCTGAACTTTGTAGAAGAAAATGGAAGCAATCAGGGCCATTGTGTCAGGTCCTGGCCTGAGAAACTAGTGTGGGTTAGGGCAGTGACTGTGTCACACAAGTCACAGGAATTTGTATGCTGTATGGGTGAGTGCAAGTGCAAGGCTTCTTGTTTGCTCCCCTTTACTCTGCCCGCATAAATCCATACCTGGATCAGGCACAGCTACAAGGGCATCCGTGTTTCCCGGGGAAGGGTGGGAAGATGGGACCGTGTGATTCCTGACTGTAGGTGACTGTGGAACCACCACCATTTGCTCGTTGCAGAAAATTACAAATGTTGTTTTTCAGTCTCTTTTCAGGGAGGGGAACTGCTATAGAAAGTCTCAGACTGAGTTTCCCTTGCCATTTGTAATAAAGGCTGGCAAAGAAGGGCAGACACCATTGTCTGGCAGGGATCCATGGGTGCCAGGTGTCAGCCTAGAGGCTGGTAGCGCATCAATACAGCACGCCACCAGACCAGAAAAAGCAATGTAAAAGTCATCTCATGATCCCATACAGACATTCAATGGCAAGTAGGAATTTGGCATGAGTCGTAGTCGTATAAAACGCAATAGCTATCCACAGTGTAATATGGTAGCACTTATTGTCCAAACAGGCTAGACTGTCTTTGTTGTAGAATAAAGGCAGGGCTGGAGATTACTGCTTTCGCTGGAGATCACTGCTTTATACACAGCTTTGGTAGGGCCTAAAATGCCGTGTGTACCTAAGAACTGTTTATGAATTGTGCACCTGAGAGGTGTTTATAAATTGAAGGTAAATCAGAGAAAAAAGGAGAGAACTCAGCAGCAAGGAAGTTAGAAGAAATGATAAGCAATCATTTGGTTCAAAAAGACGTCTAAGATAATCAAGTCCAACAATTAAACTGCAAGACCATCACTAAACCATGTCCCTAAATGCCAGATCTACACATCTACACATCACCATCAGGGCTGGTGAATCAACCACTTCCCTGGCCAGCCTGGTCTGATGCTTGACAATCGTTTCAGAGAACAAATGTTTCCTAACATTGAATCTAAACCTCCCCTGGCACAACTTGGGGCCATTTCCTCTTTTGGACAAGAGAAGGCAAGAGAATAAGCCAGTAGGCAAATCTATCGTCTGGGATAAATGCGGTAGGAGAGGCAAATTCAGGGGCTTTCAATGAGATCTTGAAAGCAAGAAAAAATAGTTAGGAGGATGTTTCTGTCAGGAGGTGAAAGGCTAGACATAACAAGGCAATCAAGTATTCTGTATAGTCTACTGGATTATCAGGGACAAAAATTAGAGCACCCAAACCAGAAACTAATCCAAGTCCAAGGCTGGCTGCTGCATCTCTGGGATTCCCTGGAGAAACCCTCTTTCCTCCAGTCATTTATGATGAAATCAGCATAGCCTTTGGGGAGATATCTGTGGAAATAGTTCTCTTAAGGAAGCAGGAATATCAGGGGTGACCAGCCTAAGGTCCTGGCTTAATGCCAAACTTCACAGGATTGGCAGTGGGACTGTGCTAGCTCTAGGTTAATACTAGGATTGAGGGAAGCAGAGCCAGCAGGGCTGCTCAGATGAACCTTGCTGGGCACACCACTGGTACCTGTGCCTGTGTAAAACTGGTGACTGTCACCCTGCACCCCAAGCTCTCTGAGCAGTGCTCTGCAAGTCTTTAAACTCTGAATACTCAAAGGTTTTGGCATATGGCTTGTGTTCACCCTGCACAAGATGGTCTTTTACATCTCTTACAGGTCCATTTCCTCCAGATCTGAAAACAGGGATGAATCCAGCAATAAGTCAAGGATAAGTGAGATGCTGAAACGAAAACAGTATCTTTGCCTCAAGCCTTGTCTCTTTTGCATAGGATTATTCATGCCAAAGGTTTGTTAGTTGCCAGATGTACCCAAGACTCCACTGTAAGTTTATTTATGGTGATATAACTTCAAGAAAGCAGTGAATTGAGTTGAAGGGAAAATTTAAAATGTTATCTGAACAAGAAGAAAAATTAAAAGAAAATTTCACTAAAGCAGTGATGTTGATAATTGACAAGTATGCACACGCAAACAGATTTAGATATGGCACTTTTACTTCTATCACAATGCTTTTTGTTTTGTGTAGGCAGCAAACTTCCTAAGTGTTTTCCAGAACGTGGACATAATCTCCAAAATAAGGTTTAATATTAGGCAATAATGGCTTTGTTCACTGAAGTCCTGATCCCTAAAACTGATACTTCAACCAAATTAAGCATAGAAATATTGGCCCAGTTTATGGGTCCAGTTGAAGACAGAGAGCCAAAGTCTGTACTCTGTTTCTCAGGATCTGTAACGTTTGGTAGACTGCAGCTGTTCCAAACCTCCCATGCAGACTACACCAATCTCTCAAATCTCTGTCTGGTTGGTACTTCTCTTACCTGTCCTTGAGATGTCTTGTCTTTCTACCAATGACTCACACAGCTCATACACATGCAAGAGATGAAAAAACAGGGCTCCTTGGAGACAAGACAGCAAAGATCAAGGCTTCAAGCTATGCTTTCTTTTTGCCAATCTTCCTTTTGGCTTGCTTTTGCATTGAGTGACAAATACAGCATCATCTCTAACATTACCCATTCTCAGAGTCTTTTACGCCTTTCAGCATAACCCTGTTTGTAGAAGCCACCCAGCAGAATGATATTACTACAAACCTCTGTGTACATGTACAGCTCTTCAGGGTGTGAGGACAGAGAATCAGCTGCCGAAGACTGATGACCAAAGTAATTTTTTAATATCAGCTGAGGGACTAGCACAGAGCACCTTGTGTTCCTGGTGAGACTTGGAATATCATCTGCCCAGCTCAGAGTCCAAAGTGCATAGTCCTTAAAAAGAAACTTTATGAGCACCATGGCACAGCTGGACTATACTGAGTTTCAGCAAATACACACAGGGTCACATCCTGCCCTGTCTCCAGTAAGGACATCAGAGGAGGGTATAGAAACTCACCAAGGGGCAGATGGAGGCAAACCTGTCCCCTGGGAGTCCTCTAATCCTAACAGGGGCTGGTCAGGTCTGAGATTTAAGCCACTGCAGCCTTTCTTGGAAAGAATTTTCTGTTGGTATGTTCTGCATTCTTGCTGGTGTTTAAAGATCCACCTCTTAGTTCAATCTTGCTAAGTGTAAAACATTTGTATTGGAAAACTGTCCCTCTCCTAAAGGCAAGCATCCGGTATGTACGGCTGCAGCAGGAGATCTGAGAATGGCTCTTGAAAACAGGATCCCCTGGGACCTGACTACCTCTGAGCTCTCAGCTGCTTGGTGGGCAGTTTTTCACTTCACTGTATGCAATAAACATTAACCTAATTCATCACTGTTTTGCAGAACTTAATTTACTTCAGCAAAATGTTTTGTGAGACCTAGAGATTTTTCTGTTGAGCTCAATATGAATTTGCTCATGTATTGATCTGGAGACTGTCAGGGATTCATCTATTTTAGGATTTAACCAAACCACTATACTATATTCATTACCAAAAAAAAACCCTCCACAAAACCAAAAAACAAAACACCCCCTCCCAAAAAAAAAAGAAAAAAAAATTTATTTTATTTATTTCTCTTCTTTTGCAGAGAAGGATGACAAAATAAAGAAGCCAAACAACTCCACTCTTGAGATGTTTTCTTAGCTGTTGCTTGTGCAGAGGCAGGGAAAATAGAGAGGAGGAGAAGTAAAATAAGGGAGGGGAAGGCTGTGGAGAGAAAGTACATTTAGGTCTAATTTATAAGACTTACACAACTGCCATAAAAGGAAAATTGTTCAAACTACAAATGTAAAGCCAAATCAATTTCTGGTGCTGCTCCATTAGCCTCTATGGAGTGCCGCCAGAAAGAACTTCAGCCTAGTGCTGTATAGCAGGAAAACGGCGAGCTTGTTCTTCCACAGAAAAGTGGAAAAGATCCCAACTTTACACTGTTAAGCTTTGTTACATGGGAGCTATAAATCCACTTATTATAATGGATAAAATGTAGAATACTGCACGGGAAAATGCCCTGCACCTTGTGTGAGTGTACACCCATGGCTGACCCCCTGCAGCTTGAGCACCAGGGCTGGCTCAGAGGCAGGCACTGATGACTCTGATGACTCGGTGGTGCCTAGGAGCATCCCTCCCTGTGTGGGCAAGAGAAGTGGCATGCCATCAGGAGCAGCCTTGGTTTGGCAAGCTGGAGAAATATGACTGCCACAGGCATGGTCGGCAGTGCCTTGCAGCACATGGAGGAACTGAGGTCACCGAAGCAGAAGCTGACACTTCCCATGGGCCTTTGCCTCCTGCAGTCCAACAGCAGCAGTATCCTCTGGCCTTAGTATATACTCTGGCTCCCCAGCTGCCTTGCTGAAAAGCCGCTACGGATCCAAGCAAGAACATTTGCTGCATCTGTGCCTCTCTGCATGTGAGGGTGATGTGTTGTGAGGTGAATACTGAGGAACGTATTCAGTGATAACCTTTGCTGCAAACAGATATTTGGTTTTCACTGTCCTGCATGTGCTCTGTAAAAAGCCCTGAATTTAAAGTTGTGTATTAAGAAGCAGTGAAAAACTACAGAACTTGACAAGCAGCAGACATGCTTGGAAAAAATGGCACCACTTTTTGTCAAAAAAGTTGCAAGATTGAAAAAGCTTTGACCAGTACTACTGACAGAAAAAAAAAAATTCGTGCTCCTAATGCAATTTTGAAGACAGCTACATGGAGTTAATTAGAGACTAGATTTCTGCTTTATAGTATTTGAAATGAACACAAAAACCCTGTTCAAAGAAGACGTAGCTGTTTATGACTTTCTTGACCTTGCTCTAAAGAGCAATGCCCCCCTTCCCTCCCCCCCCCCCCCCCCCATCCCTGCTGGATTTCGTACGGCTTTCCTGAAAGGTTGCTAAGAAAATAGTTTCAATGAATTACTGTAAAGTCAAAGATGTATAGCCCACATGCCTGCCTCAGGGCCTGCGGTTTGCTTCACTTGTTCATGCTTCTGAATAAAGACTGCTGCTTACAGAAAGTGTTATTATTAACCATGTTTCTCCCTGGTGCAATGACTTCTACAATAAGAATTGACCCCTTGGCATATGACCTGAACAAATGTACATAAGCTTTATCTATAAACTTTCAGTCTTTTTTTAAGAAGTTTTTATTAAACTAGATAACAACAAAAGAAACCATCGCCAGTAGAATAAGCAAGCTCTTCATCTAGTGCCAATAGAATTATTGCCAGGTCTTTTTATTGAAAAAAGAATGAGATTCTTTGTGGAAATCCAAACAAGGTTGCTTCTTAGATGTAGGCTGGCAAGTGGCAAATTAAAGAGTTCAAACCAACAAAGCTCAGAAGGCTTCTGCCCCTTCTTTTGCCTCTCATTTCATCTTTGTTGTAATTCTTTCTTAGATATTCTGGTTTAGATTCAATATGACTACTACTTCCAAATAATCTAGAATAAACAGAAGAGCACAACTTCTTTTTTGGTGCTGCTGGAATATTCACCTACCCTTTCTATTACAAAATGCCATCTTCATGTTTTAGCAGGCCATATTCTGATATTCAAGAAGGATTTTTATAAACATTTCCTAAAACCTGTCTGAGTTCAGTTTCTTAGCTAGTGTGGGGAATATTCACTTAGCTACTGACAAGGTCCAGTACAGATTCAGCTGCCAGAATTCAATAAAGCACTATTGTCTGAGAATAAACACGGTGCATTTGAAATACTTTCAAAAATACATATTTTATATTACAAGCAGGATGATTGAAACACATAAAAGTACTTAATGAGTAATAATAAGCAGAAGCTTGCACATGAAGTTTATTGTGTCACCTTCTGTAACTGTGACCTGCAGATATGGACCTGGATGTAAGCATTAAGACTGTGATATGAAATATTTTCAGGTAGATACAGACTCTGTAAAGCTGAGATGGAGGGATTCACCTCACGTGAAAATATATGAAAGTTACATACTGAAAATACTGCAGGATAGTGATGTGAGTCCTGATCCTGCCTCAAAACCAAAATTCCCACAGGCTGGCAAATAGGATAAGGTCTGCACTGAAGAAGTTTCCAGCCCCTTCCTCTCTCTGAATTATTGCAGGAGTCTGCAGATCTTTTGCACTAGAGGCCAAAGATTTTCTATGTAGAAGAAGGAAATGCATAGCAATTCAAAAACAGATGAAAAATATATCCAGATGAATGTCACAAAAACTGGTGGATATTATCAAAGACTAGTGACTGTTTCCCTGTATATTTTTGTGCAATGAAGGTTAGCAGCCCAGCAAGCAAGGTTATTTGAAAACCAGCAATTTTATTCCATCAAATGCTGTTTCTTGCTAGGTTAATCATCACTTTTAAGATGCAGAGAGCATTGGAGGGTTATTCTAGCAGTACAGATGTATCAAAAGAGAACACAATCAATTAAAGCTGCAACTGTACATACATCGGAGCCAGGATGATTTCCTTCAACTGTATGTCAATGAATGGCATTATTCAATATGTGTAATCCTTCAGAGATTAAGAATCATTAGCTAATAAACTATGCCTTAGTGCATCTGTAACATCTGCAGTTTCCTGGTCACAGAAATGCATTTGTCACAGAGAGCACAGAGAGGAAACAGGCATCCATTCCCCAGCTGAAAACCTTATGAAAGCAGGGACCTTGCAGAGGAGGCTGGGGGAGGTGGTGGTAGCCAGCTCTGCACACTGCTTGTTTTTCACAGAAAAAGCAAAGCTGATTAAAAAGAAATATCTGCAGAGACCTAGGGCTTTAAAAGACAAACCCAAAAAAAACCCAAACCCAACAACCCAAATACTTGTGGTTTTTCAAAGGAGCAGGCTCAAAAGAAACTACCTAGAAAGCAGAGAAGGCTGCTGGGCTCTTTGCTGCTCTCAGCATCCTTGTAAGTAACTCTCTCCACAATTATCAGTGGAGTCTATTTCACCACAACGGATTTAATTGTGCATTGACAGTGAGAGGGAGGCAGGGAGTGAGATGACAGACAGCCTCGAGGAAGAGATTTATCCCCTCCCTGTCAGGCAGTTTGATAAGGGACGTTGCTTCTGTGAGGTCTCACAATGGCTTTTTTATTTGTTTGCTTAATACTGGGCTGTTTCAGAAACACGCACAGCTGAGCTGAGAGGAGATGCAAACAGAGCGTGCTCATTTGGGAATTACGGGGGTGGCGGTACACAGGAAAATAGCCTCTGTCTTCTTCACAGGAAAGTCAGCTGATAAACTGATCTTAAGACAACGTATCTTCCTTCCTGTAAAACGCAATAACAGGCAGACCTTGTGACCTCGATGGCCTTCTGCTGAGTTTATTCCTAACCAGGGAGGAAAAGGGGGAAGCTTTCCCTGGCAGACATAGCACACAGCTCCTATGTGAATCACGCTGCTATGCTTAAAGCGAGAGCCAACAATACCAGCATAGTGGGCCACATATCTTTCAAAGCAAGTGAGTTCACAAAGAAGTCCCCTGCTCATGGAGATAAGCTGCAGCAGCCCTTTCATTAAACATCCGCTGTGTACTTCCCGTTGGAGCCGTGGGCTTGGCCCAGGGCACGGCCGACTGATGAGAGCCAGCAGCCACTCTCATGGCTTCTCGTTTTGCTATTTAGGACAGATTTTCCCTGCAGCACTCAGCAGAGGGCAAAGAGAAACACACCATTTATGTTACCCTATTAAATACACACAGCTTTAGCTGCACTGCATCATGCAGCAGCCTTTCTCATCCCGTCTTGGCTCTGTGCAACAGAGTAAACATCATAAAGAACATAAAAAGGAGTTTTCCTGAATTTTCCCTGAATTTCCCTGGCAACAGAAAGCTTTAACAGGGTAAGGCTCTTTATTTTTCCCCTCGAAACAACATTCCTCCCGCCCTCCTTCCTCCTCAAATAAAGTTGGCAAAAACCCAGAGTCTTGTGCTTGAGGACCATGCTCAGGGGTCCCTCAGGGAAACTCCGTTCAAAAGAGTTAATGCAGCAGCTCACTTGCCTACTTTGAATCATACTGTGTCTGTGCTCACTTTTCCTCCCCTTGAATTAACTTTGCTTTATAGTAGTGAGATTGTTATGACTCACTTCTAGAGGAGTGAGCCATACAGGTTGATGGCAGTAAGCAGAAATCAGGCCAGGCTTTCTCCTGCTTTGCACCGCAGATGGCCATTTACACGTGTGCTGTGAGTATAAGACCATGACACCTTGGATTTATGGATACTGTACTGTTATTTCTAAAAGCCACATACCCTCCCCTAAAAGATCCAAGAGTGCTTCTACTTAATCCTCCCAGCATTTACAGCAATTAAAGCTTCTGCTGGTACAGAACCAAGAGCCTAGGGCAGGACCTAACTTTACGAGGTGCTATATGTGAGTTCTGACTCTGGACCTTGTGAGCCAAAAAGAACTAGAGGAGACAAACAAGTCAGGATGGGGTACAGGCAGGATGCGTGCACTGAAAATGGTGTGTCTCAGGTCTGTATGTAATTGTCCTTATCTTCATGATGGGGAAAATGAGGTTGGAATTAAAGTGACTGTATTATTTTCCAAGGGAGGCACTGTGCCTGTGGTGCCATTATTGCAGCACAGTGATTGAAAAAGGGATCAGAATTCAGAAGAGCAGGTCTTGTGAGGTCTGTAATAGGACCATGGGTGAGGGATTCCCAGACAACAACATCTAAACCCCAGTAAGACTGTCTGTGACTTGGCAGAGAGTGGAGAGCTACTGCCACCAGTAATGGTGCTGGCTGCCACCACCAGTGGAGGCATTTTGTAGCAGATGGCTGTGGACCTTGGGCTGAGTTGTGCTTCTTTTAAGCAGATTTGTATTAAACAGCAAGGTCAACATTCTTTATTGTAACTAGTGACACCTCCTTCTCAGGTGTCCTGTTTAAGGACAATACGCTTGAGGGGGAAGCAAGCACACAAGCTGATTCTTACTGCCTTCTTTTCCTGGCTCCCTGGGCTGAGACATGGCACCCATTACCCAGCATTCGGTGCTTATGTGACATGGCCTAAGTCAGACACCACAAGGGGCAAAATTCAAAGCACAGTTCTCAGATCCTTCTGCTTTTTTGCCAGAAGTACCATCTGCAATCTACATTTTGTGGCCATCCGGCCATGAGTGGCCCACCTGCCAGTGCTGCTCACAATCTGGAAGCTATCCTAGACATAGGCCATAATTTTAAAAGGAGAAATAAACGTGTTGTAAATTCAACAAACAGTTTTGGCTATTGGGCAACATGCACTGCAGCAGTGGAAGTTCAGGTTCAAAATTCTGCCTCCTAAAACTGGCTCGATTAACAGAAACAAAATAAAAACGCAGTGCTGGATGTCTGCCCACTAAGGAAGTTTTGCAGTTTCCTCTCTTCTTTTTCATCCATCTGGAGCAATGAGATTCACATGTAGCCTCTCCAGGACATTTCTGAAAAGGAGGACGACATCCTCTCCCTTTTTTGAGGTGCAGTTTAACACATCAAACACAGCACCACCATGTCTGACCCCAGTAAGTTTATGCTCACCTCAAGAGTTACATTGGCAGAACTCAACATGGTTCTTTTATGTGGAGTTTGAAAGTCACTTCATCTATCTGGTGTGGGTCAAATGCACGGCAGGGGACATGCTAATAACTGATCTGTAAAGATTACTGCAGGACCATGACTGATCCTCTGCCCTGGGCTCTCAGGTTTGTTAGAACATAACCTAAATGAATGCATTACTGCTACAGAAAAATATGCTGCAATCACCCAGACTTTGCTCTAAAATTTGATACACCTGGCACAAATTCACTCAGCTCTGAAATCATCCACATTGTTTAATCTTTGAGCATCCAGTGAATTTCTCCTAAGATTACAGTTCTTTGCAGGGTGAGGTGGAGGGTAGGCAAGTGATGACTCATAAAGGTTTGGCTGAATCTAGTGTGTGAATTTGGTGTGTCTAGTTTTAGACAATACTGCCATCCATAAGGTAAAGATGCCAAAGAGCAAGAAAGGAATTTTTATCAGTTAAAAAAAAAAGGAGAGAGAAGAGAAGAACTCTTTTCCCCACCTTCTTATTACAGCATAACTGGGAAGGGTGAAGCCTGAACGTTCAACCCCCACAGAATTTCCATGTGAAAGAAATTAATTCATTTCAGACAATTCCATCCTCATGCTTGTTTTCTCAGCTGTAAAAAAAAATTACTAACATGCCCCAAGGACCTGCCTTAGGTTCCCTCACATCAGGTGTTTCATAGTTTTGAGCCAAAAGAGAGCAAGACAGAAAGCTTATGTCAGTCACTTATCAGGGTTCCCATTTCAGTTCCTGTTCCTGTTTCTGACTGTAGAGTGATGAGCATGTACATGTTTTTTTTAGGAAAGCATAAATATATTGGTGGGTAATATTTGTAAGACTTGTCATTTATTAAGAATTTGTGCCCTTGCATGTGTGGAAGGCACTTGATCACCTGGGTCAGGTCCATGGGAATGTTCTACAAAATAATGCATGAAGCAGCATGAGAGCGAGTGTTTCTTCACAGTACACAGATTTCATGAGCTATTCCTTAGCTGGACAAGGCTGGCTTTTAGGACAAAATGGCAGTTTATGCAATGCTACAGGATAATGTAATGTAGAATGGTTACAAGCTCTGCACAGAGAGTGGGCTGATAATGGCTCTACTGCAGACAGTGGCATTGGGAAATGTGTCGTCTCAGTGCATCTGATATCCTCAGCTGTAAGCTATGACAGCACTTCCTCTTCCTGACTCTTTATTCACAGTATATTTGCTCTATGGGAGGGACTGTCTTTGGCTGCACATTCTCTGGGACCTGGCTCTAGGTGTCTACCTCAGCTGCACTGCCTTGAGATGCTACTTTAAGAACAACACTTTGGTGTGAACAGCAGCTCTCCCAGTTCAGAAAGAGGGGTGTGAAGGTGTAGGTTCTTCCTTTTGACCTCCCCTGTAAGGGAATGAATTGCTGTTAGAGCAATTATATCATGTCCTCCTGCTTCTTCTCCTAGCATGTACATTCTCTCTTGACTGCGGATTGTTAGACACTCCAGACATCCTATACAGCCCCTGTACCGTAACACTGGTGGGGTCTTTCATCAACCTAATAAGCAAATTACCCGTGACAGTCCTGGCCAAACTCCTGATAAAGGTTCTGAAACACAATGACACCCTCACTCTTTCTTTCTCCCTTGTAAAATCAATCAGACTTACACTTTAAATAGGCAAGTGGCCTAAAGGAGAAATTTTCCCAGACTGTCAGAGTCCTGGGAAGGGGAGCTGAGGAAGGTCTTTCTGCTTGTCATTTATTACTGAAAGAAAGTTAGTTACATTGGATTTATAAATCTTAAAATGCAGATAAATATTAGTAAATTGTCTGTAAATGACTGGCAGTCTTTTTACACTCCTGGATGTATTTAGCATCCTACATTCTGTAAATCAGACCTTTCTGAATTTGCTAAGGTGACAAGTCATGTCTAGAATGTGTTAAACTCAGTTACAGGAGTACATGAGGTGACTGATGTAATTGAGCATGATTCTTTGGCCTGGGAAATGAAAAAGACCCACACAGTTTGCTGAAAACCATGGCTAACAGGGCCAGTGATTAAAAAGCAGCTAGTAGCCCTATAAAGACAATTACGTTAGAACCTGTCCAATCTGTGTGGCATTCGTTGGCATGCCATATAAATTGCACATCATGTATCCCTCTCCTCCCTAGTCCTGAAAGGCTACCCAGTTTCTCAGCATTAAGCAGGGCTTCTTCAGTAAGGCTTCAAGTACTTGAAGTGCTTCACAGAATTAATACCATTTTGGAGATAAGTGATCAAAGTGTGCTCTGTGATTTAATGCCCTTTCCAGTGTTTGCTCATTTATGTCTCACTTTGCAAAAAATTTAAATTTGCAAGGGGTTTCACACTCATTCGTACAAATTTAAGCTACAGAGGTTCATTGATTTTAGATCGGAACTGTCAGCTCAAGACATTTGAATATATTGAGCCAGGCCTGCATTTTGTGTGAGTGACTGAAACATAACCCACTGCTTCTTTTTGTATGCCTTTTGGGTGCTGAAACTTCAGCCAGCACTTCGGTCACATTTTCATGCCTTTCTTCACAACAATGTGATGCTCTTGCAGAAAAGACAAATGTCACTCTGAGACCTATTACCAGGAATACTGGATATAAGACAAGAGAGGTAATTATTCTGCCCTACTTGGCACTGGTGCAGCCTCAGCTGAAGCAGTGCATCCAGTTCTGGGTGCTGCATTTTAAGATAACTGCAACAAGATGATAAGAGGCTTAGAAAACACAAACTTCTGAGAAAGGTTAAGAGAACAGGGGTTGTTTATTGTAGGATGTAGAGACAGAAGGAAGAGGATAATACTTTGAATGTACATTAAAAAAGAAGGCAGAAATCAGTTTTCCCTTTCTCAACAAAGGATAGAAGATACAGTTATAGAATCATAGGATAACTTCGGTTGGAAAAGACCTCTACGATCATCAAATCCAGCTGTGAACCTAGCACAGCCAAATCCATACTAAACCATGTCCCTAAGTGCCACATCTACACATCCTTCAAATACCACCAGGGATGTTGAGTCCACAACTTCCCTGGGAAGCCTGGTTCAGTGCTTGACAAACCTGTCAGAGAAAAATTTTTTCCTAATTTCAAGTCTAAACCTCCCCTGGCACAACTTGAGGCCACTTCTTGTTGTCCTATCACTTGTTATATGGGAGAAGAGACTGACACTCATCTTACTACAACTTCCTTTCAGGTGGTTGTAGAGAGCAATAAAGTCCCCCCTAAGCCTCTTTTCTTACTTTTTTCCTTATCCTTTGTCACTGTGTTTCCCCCTGCATCCAATAAAGTTGCTAAAGTATTTACAGAAACATTTTTCATTGCCTTTTTCGGCAGTTGACAGGTTAAGTTTTAGATGGGCTTCGGACCATCTAATTTTCTCGCTGCATAACCTCACAACATCTTTGTAGTGTTCCTAAGCTGCCTGTTCCTTCTTCCATGGGCCGTAAACTGATTCCCAGCCAAAAGCTCTCTGTTCAGGCAGGCTGGTCTTCCCCACCAGCTTGTCTTCCAGCACATGCTGATGGCCTGCTCCTGTGCCTTGAAGATTTCCCTCTTGAAGAACATTCAGCCTTCCTGGACCCCTTTGCACTTCAGGACTGCCTCCCAGGGGACTCTGTCAACCAGGCTCCTAAACAGGCCAAAGTCTGCCCTCCAGAAGTCCAAGGCAGCAGCTCTGCTGACCCCTCTCCTTAGTTCTCCAAGAATTGAAAATTATTATTTAGTGACTGCTGTGCCCAAGACGGCCTCCAACCACCACATCACCTACAACCACCCATCTGTTCACAAACAACAGGTCCAGTGGGTGCCTTCCCTAGCTGGCTCACTCAGAAGCTGTGTCAGGAAGTTACCTTCCACACTCTCCAGGACCCCCCTAGACTGTTTCCTCTCCATTACATTGTATTTCCAGCAGACACCTGGTAAGTTCAAGCACACCATGAGAACAAGGGCTAGCAACTGTGAGACTGCTACCAGCTGTTTATAGAATATTTCATCTGCATTTTCAAGTAATTGGATAGTTCACCACTTAAATTTGAATTAAATCTCAGGAAAAATCATCTGATTACAAATACAGTGTCACATTGGGACCGTCTTTTCAGAAACATGGAGTTCTCCTTTAGAAGAAGTATTTAAGAACAGATCAGGCAAACATCTGGCACGCATTGTGCAGGCAATGGAACATTCCTGCTCTCCTACCCTGTGGGAATAACCTATTGATGTTTCTTCCAGTTCCCCTAGAGTTTGGTGCTTCTAAGAGTTTAGACAAGAAGCAAACATTTAACAAGAAAAGAAATAAAGTGGAGACTGCAACATAGCTGTTTACCTCCAGCCTTGGTTTTACATGTAAAACCTTCAGTACTGTGAGAATTATGGTAAAATCCCCCAACTCCACAATTCTCTGGATGGCATGTTGTGACCCTTTACTTGAACCTCATGCATAGCACAGTCTACTGAATGTTCCTCATTGGGTTTCCCACTGAGCCCCATAATTTCTGATTGATTAAACACATACATTAGAAAGACATCCAGTCTATGTCTTAAAAAGCCTTTGTTTCTTTCTCTAGCAAAAAGGATTCCATTGCATTGCTTTCTGTGCTGCTCCAAAGGCTAATTAACTTAACTGTCAGAAATCTACATTTTATTCCATTATACCCAGCTTTATCTGTCCTCTACTCAACCTCATTAAGGTTGCTTCTGCCAGCAGATGTCATTTGTATTTAGAGACTTAGAGAAGGTCAGGTTACCACATGGTCTGCAGATCAATAAGCTCGAACAAAACTTGTGCAACTCTTCTGTCATGGTTGGACTGTTTTTCCATTTCTCTAAAGACTCTTGGAATTCATACCTGACCACCAATACTTATACAGCATAAAGCCATGACCGTGAAAAAATGCAACAGGCAAATTAGGCTGCTGTGTGACATGTTATCTTATAGGCACTTACACCTGTATGTGCCATGACCGCAAAATGGAATGTAAAAGCAAAATAATCAATGCAATTAATTTAGCATAATTCAGCCTACCACATAAATAGTCTCTCACTGTCTTTCTCTCTCTGTCTTATGCATATATGCATACATATTGATTCGTTTTGGTTTACAGACACCAGTGTGAATTAGTGTTTCCCTCTAGTATTGTACATTGGAACCAAATTAAATACAAATATGAACATTTGTTTATACCCATAATAAAGTGGTCCAAGTTCCAGACTTGCTGACTATTTGCTCCTGCAAAGGGAACAAGAATTGCAGGTAATTGGGATTGCTGGAAATCAGACTACTCAGTAAATGTCTAAGCACTGATTTGAGAGGTGAACTTTAAACTAAAAACACTGAAACTGTGTGTGTACTTCCTTTCAGGAAAATGTAACAGTGCTAACCAGTCTGTTTTACTCAGAAGCTGTATTCCTTTTGAAGATTCAGATATCCAAACTAACAGCTTGCTTTCATGTCCTTGTCAACAAATCCTAGCCCCAAAGAATCCCTTTAATAAGGATCACAAGGCACTTTACTGTCTTTGCTGATTAAGAGAGTGGATAGAAGGTGAGGCTACCAACTAATGCTATCACTGGGAGTAATTTTCCTGATGAGACTTGTCCACTGTCTAGGAAATTAAGTGAGACCACCACAGCATTTTAGAAAGTCTGGTAAGATGTTATTAGACAACGTGTCTTTCAGTATCTAGGATCATCCTGTGCCAGATTTGAACTAATTATCTAGAGTCAGAGTTGGGCAAATACTTTGGAATGGGGTTTGAATGATTTTTTTTTTTTTAACCTGGTCCTCTGTTTCTCAACTTAATCTTGAACTGCAGATTATTTGCAAGCATGCTAGATAAAATGAGATATTCTGTTGGATCTGCTGTAGATGCAGTAGGTTTCTTCTCTTTCTGTCTAAATATAGCTTTTAGAATTAGACACTGCTGATACAAATATACACATTTTTATACTCAGATCTGGCTTTCTCACATATCTTACAGATATAGCTGAAGCATCCGTTGCTCTGGGGAACATTTTCTAGAGCTGATGTATTCACTGGAGTATTTGCAGGAGGTGAATGCAAATGTGAACGGAGTTGAAGGAAAGAGAATTCACTTCAGAAACACAAGGAAAGCATCTGTGAGATATTAAAACCAATGGGAGCCTTCCTGTCTATGGCTATGTGCTGTTTCCAAAACTTCTACAAAAGAGAGCAAATTCTTCTGCTGAGCCTCCAGTTCCTTCCACAAAACAAAGTGCTTAACTGTTGACTTCACCCTCAGTGCCAGGTCCAAGTATTGAGTATCAGTCATTAAGTGCGAGTTGCACAGAAAATTTGGGCATGCCTCAAATTGTCAAGTCTACTTGTGCAAACTCAATATTTATATTAATTGAGGTGAGAAGTGATTCACAGTCAGACAACTGCTGTTTCCTTTGTTCCGATCTGATTGGCAGCACTGGATTATGCTGTGCAGTAACTGTCAAGGCGAGACAGGACACGTATCAGCCCTTCAACTTTAAGCTGTTTGATGAGAGCTTTCATGATATAAACCTGTTTCACACTGCTACGGACAACTTCTTTTTCAATTAAACAGTAACATTGAATGAGTATAAAAGCTTGTATTTTTTTTTAAATACATTACCAACCCATTTAACAATAACAGTAGAGTTATGCCTGTCCTAAACCAAAATTTCTTTGAAGCTGCTTGAATCTGGAGGCTCATAGTGGCTCCATTATCTGTAGTGTATCAACTGCAACTGCCAAGTCCAAACGACAAGGATTTTCATGTAAAATCAATTACAGACTAAGGTCCTGGTTAGCCACATAAACTTTATATACTGTAGGCAGAAACAATAAATACCTATATCTAAGGCTAGTCAGATGTGAGTCACAAAGTGGAAAGACCGGTAATAATTTGCAGCATGTTCTTAGAAATTACTATAAAAGGATAGGGATGGCACGAGGAAAAATTAAGCCTGAAGCCTTTTCTCCATTTACATTCATTTGAATGAGCCTGGAATCAATAGAAATCAATCCAAAGGACACAGTGTGCCATGTCAGGTGGTAATTATGCCTTGGTGCTGTTCATATTATTTATAATTTTAAACATGCATGCCAAGAAGCTTCAAGTTACAGTATAGCTAGCAATCTCTTTGTTCACAATAAAACAGCTCAGAAGATGATCACCCTCTCCCAGAGAGTTGCAGAACATTCCTTTACAAGTAGAAGTGAACTCTCAAGTGTATAAAATAGAGTGGGCAGAGATGGCACTTCAAGTGACACAATAACAAAAATAGCAAGAAACCAGTGGTTTTCAGCTGTCAAGCCCTTTACTTTGTTAACTTTTTTTTTTTAAATTTATTTTGTTTTCCCTGAATAGCAGGGCTGATACCACATCTAGGCTGGGACCTCCACAAGAGACTTCAGAGAACAGAAAGAAGAGAGGCTTGCAATAAAAGACCACATGCAAGGAATATAATTTGCCAGAGAAAGAAAAAAGGCAACTTTAAGTGTGCTGCTAATGGCCTGGATATCTCACTCAACCACAGGATAAATGTCTGCCCACTCAGCAAGCTTAGTCCAAATTTTACTCCAGTGTTTCACATTACAGGTGGTAGCAGGCTGATTCTGTTATTCTATCTGAGCTGGTTAGCTAATCCCCTGCCTAAAATCAGTCTTCATGTTTCTCAGAGGTTTCCAGCATTTCCAATTATTGCTGTATATAATTTCTTTTTCTGCACCTGATGAAGTTTTTAAGTAAATCATTGAAACTTGAGTCAAAAGGGGAAAGCTCTTAGATTCATATAATGTGGCATCTAGTAAGAGACAGGTTCATGGTTTCACTCTAACATGTCACTGGAAATATCACTAGGACCAATCAAGAACCTGCAGCAAATTATACTCTTTGATCTCTTTAACCAGAGATAGAAAAGTTTTAGTTAATTTTCCCTTATCCTGCAAGCACCATTCAAAAGCATTTACAAAATTAATGGCCACTGCTAGATGAATCACTCCCAAACAAGCAGACAGATCACAAAATCACACTGTCAACTGCTAGCTCTGTTCACCAACATGGTAAGGGTGGGGTTGGTCCAGCAGAGAGAAAAAAAAAAACTGTTTGCTTTTGTTTCTAAGGGAACCTTCACTCATGTGTGTCATCACATACCCTTGCACAGGGGCTTTAAGAATTTGTGCCTTGAGGCTAAGGGATGAGTACTGCTGTTTTAAGTCACAGATAAGAGAAGGATGATGTACTGAAGCATGTCATAAGTACATGCAATACTGCTGTGCTTTACTTCCTAGTACTCTTACACCAGATAAGTGCTCCCCAGGATATTTTTGTGATATGTTTCAGATGCTGTGCTAATAATAATGCTTGCTTTTTGCTTTTTTTTTTTTTTAGGTAAGGGAGATGCAATATTGAAAAGAGAATTGCAAGCTCACCTAGAAACAAATTGCCTTGAGAGTGTTTGTGCTCTGGCCAAGTAATTTTTGCAGGCTGTCTGGTGTTTTGTACAGAAAGACAGGCGTATTAAGCAGAGAATCAGAGGAGCTTCATGCACCTCGTAACTTGCAAAACAAGCCACACACTCAAGCACTGCGTGTTCCCAAAGCACACATCAACTTCCATACTTTTAAGTCAAGGAAGCTTCTTACTTCTCTTACTTTGAGGTAATTAATAATTTCTGCATTTGTGAAATTGCAGTCTTTATCAAAGTAACACATCCCATATGTTACTCTATCTTACTAATACACTTAGCTGTCTCAATTGCTCGGATGCTGTTGCCCAGCTTCACAAACTTGCTGTAACACAAAACACTAGGGTCCTGTGAGCCAACTTACCCTTTTTAAAAAAAAACTTTATTTTTATTCTAATAAAATTCTAGTTCATATGTGCTTGGAACAAAGGCTGAATAAATGTGAAACAAGGACTGTGGGCACTGACTAGTACAAAGCTAAAAGCCAAAGACTGATGGCCATTTACAAGTGATTAAACAGACTTGTTGCACTTGAAAAGGCCACTTTCTATTTATGTAAGTTCCTTTAACAAATTGCTTCAGCAGCTGGAGAAACCCACACAGTTGATGTTGTACTCTGCTGTTGTTGGTGCCATATCACACAGCAAGTACAAGCCTTTGAAAGTGTTTGTAAAGGGCTCTACTTCTCCAGCACAATGCGTTACACCTAGATACTGCGGCTGGCTGGTATCTGATAGGCGCTGGCTTTCAGTGTGTGGTTTCCGGGCAGAAAGGCAAAGCCTGCTCCCCTCGCTGCAGTGCTGAGTGGAGGTGCACAGGGTGGGATAGAAACAGATGTGTGCCATCTCTCCCTTGCTTCTCCCCAAGGCAGGCTGCTTCTGCAAAAGTACCAGGAGAAATCAGTCCCCTGTGCTGGATGCCCTGAGGAAGGCGCGAGGGTGCACACAAGTAAATATACGGATGTCAGTCCTTAATAAATGACAAGCTCTAAGCACCCTTAGCACTGCGCGGCGACGTTCTGCTGCGGTCTCTCTGCTGGGCTTGGCAGAGCCAGCCAGCTCTGCTTGCACCGGGGCTGAGCCTGGCCTCACACTGTTGAGCCTTATGTAGAGTCCCTTTTGCACTCTCACAGAGCTGTAAAAATGATTGTATGTGATTCAGAAATGTTCCTTCTGGAGCGCGAAATGCTTCTGACCTCCAGAGGAACCTCTACCTGAGCTGCTCTCTTGGATGAGGCAGAATAATTCCTTTTGTTCCTAAGAAAATTTTCAAGGACAAAGGGAACTGTTGAAGGCAATGTGATGCTCATGTAACTTTTTGTCTCTGCTAATGTCAACTCTGTATTCATTATAACCAGCCAGTGTGAAGGTCTCTGTGATTTGTATCAGAGAGACAGCTTACTCCACACTGCCCTGTCCCGCTGGCTTCCAAATCACTTTCCTAGTAATCGCGTTTGAAAGGACGATCATTTTTGCCTTGGATTAGTCTAAAAGCTTTTCTGTCATTAACCCATTTTTCCTCCTTCGCCAGAGGCAGTTTAAGATGAAAAGTACTGGATGTTTCCTTTTGTTTGTTTGGTTTGTGCTTTTTACAGCACCTTCCTCGGGAAGAAGCAGACATCTCAAACACAGGCACGGCCAGTCCCTCCAATCCACTTCTACCCTTGGCATCATTCATTTAAACGCAGCCCTATGTATTGCGCTGTAGATTGCATTGCATTAGGTGTTCAAACGATTTTAAATGAAAATGAGTGAATTACAGCAGTCTTCCCAAGTGTGTGGAGAGGAGCTGTATGACTGATTAAAAAGAAAAAAAAAAGGATAAAAAGGAGGGACAGCTGACAAGAAGGAAAAAATGAAAGCCAAAGGCAGAGAAGAAGTGCTTGAAAGACAGGAGAAAATAGTAGTTTAGGCATCACTCATGAAGGGCTTTTAGACAGAATGCAACAGCAAACCAGCGCTCAGGAGAAGGGAGAGACCAGTTTCATACCGTGCACCAGGACTCACGCTAACACAGAGTGCCACTAACCAGCAAGAAGGAAGGCAATGAGGTAAAAACAAGGGCATGCCTAGAGAAAATTGGATTAATGGGAAGAAATAAAGGCAGCAAAGAAACTGGTGAGAGATGGGGAAGAAAGAATAAAATGGGAATAAATATGTAAAAAGGAAGAGAGAGGAAAATAAATTCAAAGGAAATGCTTTTAATTTATGGATGTGAGCTTAGACATTTTTAATTTGCATTAAAAGGTTACCTTCCACAGTGAAGTTTAACACAGTAGGCTGCATCTTTTAGGCTTGGGGAAGATATGGGTAAAATATGTAGGTGAAATTCTCTGTATTGTCCATTAACAGACATAGATACAAATCTTGGATCAAATAAAAAAGTAAATGACTCAAAGGTTGGGCTGTTGGGCTTGGTTTGCTCCCAGCAAAAGGAAAATGGCTGATACAGAAAATATTTCCTCCTGGAGTGATTTCGTGGAGAGAATTAACTGGCGGGCGCATACCAGGACCAATGGTTAGTGCAAGAGTTGCAGTGTACTTTCCCAGCACAGTCCGAATGGTATTTTCTGGGTAAGTGCAAGGCCTGAGTCATGCTGTGAATGCTGTTTGAATAATCTAACCAACTGACATGAAAACCATGCCCTTTCCTTCTGAAGAAGGGAGATTTCTCTCTAGTTTTAAAAAGACAGTAGCATGGAAAGCAATTAATATGCCACTGTGAAGATAAACGCAAATGTGCAGATGTTTGGGTGAACTACTAGGTTTTGTCTTGTAATCCTTGCTAATTGGAAGGCACAATATGCTAGTTAGAGTGCACTTGGAGGACCAACTTCTGAAAATACAGGTATGGTGTTGTGTGCAGAATTGACTGTCTTTGTATACCAGACCATGGGCTAAATTCATCCCTGCTGACTGACTTGTAGACTTTACAGGATTGGCACGTAGAGCATTGACACTGCAGTCAGGTCTAATGATCAGCCGCTCTGAAGGGAAAGGCTGCGTGGGGTGTACATGTATTCCCCTGGGAAGTCAGCAGTCTTTTTGTACTGATGCTATGTAGTTCAAAGATGAAAGCAACATCTGTTACTAATGAAAGACTTAGGTTGTGACATTTGTCACAACAAAGTGGGAAGACTTACACTGATTTTAGAATATCATCATGCATTCCTGTGCACTTTAAATAATTAGAGTATCTTTTGTTACTTTTGAAAATGTAAAATAATGCTTAGTAGGTAAGCTCCCTTTAAAGGAAAATCACCTTGACTTTGAAAGAGAATGCCAGTGATGTTACCTTAGGTATATTGATACTCATTCCTAATTTGTATGTTCCTAAATATGAAAATCTAAATGAAATTTATTGGTTTTGCTGTCCTTTTCTTTTTAATTAAGTGAAATGAATGCAAAAAATGAGATATTTTTAGACTATTTTCTGTTGACAGTATTCCCTGTAAACATTAACTCATTATTTATCTATCCCAAGGAATGGTATGCATTGAAAGACAATCGCGTTGCAATGGAATGTGACCTTGGCTGGTTTATAACAGCTAAAAAATGCCATCCCTCTGACGTTATATTGTTTTGATGGGAGAGAAAATTAGCTAGCTTATTTGGAGAAGTTGCAAAGAAATCTTCAGCCTCTTAGAATAAGTTCAGCTAACCTTTAGGCTCTCTCTTTGAGAATGCCATTAGTCTGTGCTTGCACAGTGGCTTTTATCCAAGAGCTTTTAACAAAGTATTGAGGAAACATTAATTAACATTACAGCATTTCAGGAGAGAGGCAAAGTTATTAATCTCTGTTTAAATATCAGACTCTGGACCTGATTTGTCCCTTTTCAGCATCTGATACTGTGGATGGACCCTGTGATCAACCCTAGGATCTGCCCATGGGTTCACACTCTGTGGAATGTATCAGGGAGGGCACAGCTGGCACTGGGGTCAACCTCAAAACCTTACTCATCCCTTGTCCTGGAGCAGCCCTGCTTTTGCTGCTCCTGAGCGGATCTGCAACTGAGTTGAGTTTGTCACACAGGCTGTGTCCATAGAAAACAACCATGTCCTTTGCCATCACAGCAAAAGAGGATTGTGTGGTAGTCCTGCCATTCAGTCCATGGTCTCTGTGCAGCAGAGGATGTCTCCTTCAAAAGAACACTGTCTCAAAAGCTTTCCGTGCTGCTTTAGCAGGTGCTTTGGGGAACTTTTGGGTGTCAAGAAACTTCTGCCAGCATGCATGGGTGCAGATGACGTGACACTGTTAGCTAATGGGCAGAGTGTGCTGGGAACACAGCCTCTACAGGATCATGGCGCATCTCCAAAGTTATGTGTGGGTCAGAGGAAAACATTACAGTCAGCCATGACAGACAAGTTATGCCTAGTAGAGAAGGACTTGAGTTATTTACATTATGAGTAAATAACTCTTGTTGTATTGTATTTCTGAAACACCTCCCCTGGGTCATTCAGTTTGCCAGAAACCATCTCTCTCAGTCACAGCCTCAGTGATCTCAGCATACAGCCATTAACATAACTTGTTCTAAGCTCTGAAGAGGCACCTCTCTCAACTCTGGTAATGATTTTCTTTTTGAGATGTTGGCTGTTGGTATCTGAGCTTTGGGTCTGGAGTCATAGCAAGGAACATGGGGTTTGTCAGCATAGTTGAGCACTTCTCCTTAACTGCATGGGTTCTGCTGGGTATTTAATTCTGGAAATCAGACTGGGACAATCAGGGAATGAAGATCCATTTAGGGTAATGTCTTAGTTTTGAATTAAGGTGATGTTTTGAAAAAAACCACATTTCCCAGGTTTGTTTATGTTGACAACCCAGAGAGCAGTGTCAGAGCATCCAAACTGAGTTCCCCTCGGGTAAAAACCAAACTGAAAGATGCTTTGCAGGGACTGCACCTAACACCCTCCGGCCACTCTGAGGTCTTCAATTCCCTTCCACTAGACTGAGGAGAATTTCATAGTCTTTTTTGTATACGCTGTAGGAAGTAAATAGATTATGCATCTGTAATGTTTGGCACATACACAAAGAAAAAAAGATACTTCTCTCTTCTATTACTTTTTCTAGTCCTTCTGCATGAGGTAATCACATTCTTCCCTTACTACACCAGTCACTTTTTTTCTTGTGATTTCATTGTCTTTGAATATTTCTGTGTGAAATTGTGCTACCCCAGGTGAGGGCACCTTCTTGCCAGACAGTGGCTTGTAGAAAGCCTGGACCACCATCTCCTTACCTCCTCCGGCTCCCTGAGGGTTAAACTGGTTTCCTGCAGAAGTTTGTGCTTCATTATATATTTCACACATGAGGCTATTTTTTCTCGTTATAGAGTCATATAGGTCTCCAAATTCACGTGGTTGAATTTTAATCTTTACATCAGTCATACATGCATCAGATTTGAATGGTTCAAATTCTGCTGGACTGCACATTGGGGAAAAAAACAAGACTCCCCAAAGAATCTCTCCTTCCCCATCCCTGTCCTGTCCTTCTCCTCCCCAAATAGGGCTTATCAGCTTTATCCACCAGATTTCCATATCAGAATCTCTTCATATCAGATTTTTATCTTCTACTGTTTTCTCTGTCAAGCATCGTGAAAGCTGCAACATTGTTGAGCTTGATACTAGGCTGTGAACCTACAGAAAAGAAACTTAAGCTGTAAGCATTTCCAATTATCCCCTCATAGAATGCTATTTTTTTTTAAGCTCCTCTTGCAGTTACAGAAGACTTAGTGGCTGTGTAAGACCATATTTATGTCATATGTATTGCTTAATGACTGGTCAGTAGAAGGGTGATTGCTGGACCCATGGATCTGGTTGCATGGTTAGAAAAATCTTAAGACAATGTAATATAAACACATAAATTCACCAGGATTTTGGCACGGAGAAAAATTCCATAAGATTCCATTTTTTAATCTACCTATCCCCTAGAAATATATTTAACTTATTTTTCTGGTTTACAACCTTTTTACTAATCTTTAATTTCAAGTCAATATTAAAAAGAAAATAAAATTGAAATATCATGGTTTAAAATGTCAAAACTTAGTATTCATCCCAAAAATTTATGTTCCCATATCAGGATTGCTGAAGACAACACTTTTATAACTGTATGTACAGTGAGGCACCCAGCTTAATAGGTTTGAAAAAACTATAGAAATATCAGGTAATTCTACTTTACCTTACAGCCTCAGTCATTGTTTGTGAAAAATAAATACGAAATGAGACTGTATGAATGAGAATGCATGCCCAGCTGGCCAAATCTGGGTGTTGATAGCATAGTTAATCTTACATTAAGTTTACAACACCTGATGAGCATACCATCAGCCTCATACTAATCCATACACAGAGACAGCCATACCATGAATCCCATACCACAATCTGCATCCATTTGGCACAGTGCTGACAAGCCTTGTTGAGAAGGCAAAGACTGAACAGACCTGAAGACTGAACTCTCTCTAGGCGTCAAGCTGGTTTTATGAAAGCCAGAAGACAGAAAGGTGTTCTGTGGAGGAGCCTGTACACCTGCTGCCTTCTGCATTGAACAAGGATGTTGTATCTGTCTCCGCTAGGCAAAAGCCTCTTACTTGTATTCATGCATCCTCTAAATATTATAGTAAACGGCATTTCTGCTCTGCAGTCCACCTTATTGAAGATAATTGGCAGAAATGAGTTTTCAGACTCAAGAGTTGAAAGAATGTTATTATGAAAACACAATCATCAGACTGCTGTTTATCCAATCAGGAAATACAAGAAGGTCGTGTGATCTGAACAGCTCACTTCTCAGTGCTCCCAAAGAGCTGGTTGCAGAAATAGCTATGACTTAACAGCTATTTGCTGCAACCTACTCAGCCAGTAATTTAAATACCAGTTAAATTAATGAAAATCATTACCTGTGTAGAAAGGTAACATTTGTGAGGTTAATAATTTCCTACAAATTATTTGGTCTGGGCTAATCTCTGTTATTGAACCACTGCAGTTATCTTTTCCCTCCAGGCTAGTTGCTCTCTAATTGCAAGCTGACCTTGAGGTATAGAGACTAATAGCAACACTTACACAAAAGCTAATACAGGCGCCTGGGGTGGAGCATTGTCAGCAAAACAGAGCTGTGGTTATTACTCAGCTATCTCATTTTAGCGCAAGTCTCATGACAACAAGCCTTCTGTAGCACCTCTGCATTGAAAACAGCTACTGCTCTTTATTGATCAAGTTTCTATTTTGGCTGCATATGAGAAAGCATTAGAAATTATCTAGGGCAGGTAGTGTTTTCTGTCAATGGAAGTTCACTGTGAATCTCTCTTGGCTCAACCATTAGCCAGTGACATTCCTCACTCAGCTTCAGCCTCTCTTTCCTCCGAGATGTGATCTTTATCTAAATCATGGCTCAGAGACAAGCAACCTGAATCTCACTCAGATGTGGCCAGAAAGTGTTACCTAAGTGTTATCAGAGAAAGTCTTAGCTTTTATTGTCTGTGACCACAAAATGATGAGGTGGTATTAGCAACTGCCTGGAGAAAGGGTTATTCAGCAGCAGTTGTGCCTGGCTGCCCCTTAACCTGTATGTCTGCAGATCACGGAAGACATACAGCCAAGTTCCAGGGCAGGTGCATGAGAAACTTCATCCTGCATGTTGTCAGAACATGAGGGCGTGCTTTGCAGGTGAGAGCCTGGTGAGGGGGAGCAGCTCTGGCTCACATCTTCCTCAGGATCATCCAGCACCATCCTTCCCTGGATGATGACTTTCCCTCATGACATACATCTGGAGCATGGACGGTCAGGGAGGGGAACTCCAGTCTGAAGACAGTCCAGCAGAGCTGTGCTGACGGGTGCCAGAGTAAGCAGGGAGGGACCGGGAGCCAGGGCAGTGGTGTGGGGCTTCCCCCTCTCCTCCTGCGGGATCTCCCGTGCTACGTGCAGATCTGCAGGAAAGGGGAGCCAAAGGCTTGGCTTTGCAAAGAGGGTGGATATTTGGCACAGCCCAGGGAACATCTGACTTTGGAGTTGTCCTTCTCTGGGTTTTCCTGCACAAGCAAGGGAGTTAGACCACTTCCTTGTTTATAAAAGGCTCCTATTTCATCCTTCTTCTGTACAAACAGAGAATTATGATAGAAAATATAAGGTGTCATGGAAACTTGTTGCTTTTGAAAAATAAATTCTGAAAACTTGAGTAAGAGTTAGACTGCATTTCCAATTACTGGGGCCAAACCTTTCTCCCATTTGCCTCCCATAAATCCAAAGTAACTACCCAGTGCAAGTGGAGTTATTTCAGACACCTCTGGTGTGACGGGAAAACTAGTGTCTGATGACACTCAGAATTGCAGCATTTCCCTAATAACTTTCAGTTGCATTTAAATGACTTTTCTAGTAGTCCAACAGGATGGATGTTGTTCAGGGAGAGATAAGTCTGTAAATATTTTCTTTGTTAAAAAGCAGTACCAGGCCCAGTCTTGTCCTCTGGGAGTGTGACACTGACAGGTGTTAGGTTCAAAGATCAGAAAACAACAGCATTAGCTTTGGAATGGATGTGGGTTCTTCACCTGCAGTGTGGTGAGTGGAAAGTTCACTCATCAAAGCCCTGGGAAATCAAACACCTCCCACTTTTTGTACTTTTTCATACTGTATTAAGTTTCCTCCACAAAGTTCATTTATCCTTGTTTATTTTGAAGCAGGTCTGAAGGTTTTGGTCTTGGTATTGCATCATATGCATTCTTCTGTAGGGCTTACTATGGAACAGGACTGTTTGGATCCTGAACAGTTGATGTCCTGAAGGGTTGCACAAGCAAACTAATCTTGTGTGTATACACATGTGTGTATGTGTGCATGTATGTGGGGAGCAGTCATTTTGTATTCAGATAATACATGTGCTTTTTCCTCCTTAATCCTGCTCTTGTTGCATATTTATGACCATCTGCCTGTACTTACTCAGTAAAGCTGTCTATGATATCAAGATTATGACAACTCAGCATTACAGCTGACGAGTCCAGGTGTCACTAGAAGAAGTCAATCTCCACAATATAGGAACTGCATTATCTGCCCATCACCATTTCAGGTATTATACTTGTTCTCTTTTTCTTCGAGCTTTGAAAAAGGAGCACTCATTATGTTATTTGTACATTCCAGTGTGACAACTTCAGGTGTCTCATGTGGTTCTGAAGCAAGTACAACCCATGTTTATTCCCAGATAGTGCCTTTGTATTTAAAGAGTATAATTTAGTCACCAGAATTTATTTATCTGCAACTGGAATTTTCTCTTTTTCCGTACAAGTGCATCAAACTCATCCCTTGAAGGGACAGAAGAGTCTGAGGTTTGCGTGCATGCATTTGTGTGTGTGTGGATGAACAGGCAAAGTTCCCACTGGCTCTAAAGAGGATACTCACATGTTGTACATAGTCCAAACTTGCCTCCTTCCTGGCCTTTATTTGCAACTCAAACAACAACAATAATGAAACAAACCTCAGCCAAAGTTTCCCCTCCAAACTTGGCTGGGGTTTCTCTGCATGGATCTCCTCTGTTCTAGCCCCATGTTTGCTCTCTTTCAAAGATACAAGCTCAGATCCTAGCTGGAGCCAACAGATCCACCTGCCAGCACGAGGCAGATCTGTGGTTTTGTGAAGGACTCGAGTACCTGAGCAAAGTATGACTAAGCAAACTTGGTCTCCTTGTAAAGGAAAAAGGGGCCTTCCAGTTACAGAGTTGTATCCAATTCTGAGCCCGCTTCTTAAGGACCATATACAAAATCAGAAGAAGCAGCAAGAGGAGTGAGGGTATCTCTCTGAGAGAGAATTATGGACAGCTAATAAAAATATTTTAGTTTATGGAAGAGTACTTGAGAAGGTGTGTGGGTCACAGTTCGTAAGGCACAGTACAGAGAGAGGATATCAGGTACCATGGAGATATTTAATCAGGCAGAGTCTGAAGAAGATTTAATGTCTAGGTGCTGAGGCTAGACAGATTTACACTGGAAATAGAATGTATATTTTCAATGGCAGGTTTAACATATTCTCAGAATAATTTACTAAGGTTTCCTAAGTGCCCTATGATATGAAACTTTTTAGCCCCTCATGAAGCTGTATCTTCACGCAGAAATTGCCAAGAAAACGATGTGTAGAAAGCAGAAATACAAACCATACAGCTCAGAAATGCTGTCCCTTGCCTTGAAATGACAGTTGGTCCTCTCTAGTGTATGGCCAGAGCTGTATCATGGAATATCAAACTGCAATATGACGTTGCTCCTCTATTCCAGCCCACAGCCAGTGCTTTATTGCAGATCCCACTCATTAGCCATATCATACTCCTGACTCTGGGACAAAGAGGCTGAGGTCAGTGTGTTAATATGCTTCAAGGAGAGGTGGCGAAGCACTGCCCTAACTTAGAGTGTGGTTTAGAAGTGAGCATTCCCAGAAAACACCAAAGAAATATCGAAGGTCTTCCTTACCAGCTGGAGTGCTCGGTGGCTTGTGTTAGCATTTTACAACTTTGTCCCAACACAGATGAGGGATGAATTGACAGATCATGTCATTGTGGCCACAAATTTTCACTCTCTGACCAGAGTTTTGACATACAATTTGGACAAAGCAGTAGGGAATGAGGGTGCCGTGTGCCCTGACCTCTTTTCTCTGGGACTCATTATTTTCCCCCTTTAAAGAGAAAAGAAAATAAATCCTCACTTAACACTAGGTATCATGAGCACTTCTTCCCACATGGGGAGTCCTAGACAGCCTTATTTCATGCTCCAGTGGAAAGACATGAGATCTGTAGGAGTCAGGACTTCTGAATGAAGTGATTCCTAACTGACTGGGGGGACTCTCCAGGATGGAGACTCTTTTCCCGTATAAAAAGTCTTCTCATTTCACATTAAGTTTTAACTTAGCAGAACAATTGCTTGCTTTTTTTCAGAGGAGAAGAACATGTTCCACAAACAAAGACTGTCTATAACCATTAACTTTGGCCCCACTAAGCAAGAGGTCAGGTTTTTTTTCCACAGACTGTGCCTGCCAGACCTTTTTTTCCCTTGTTCCATTCTACTGCTTTTCATCAGATCACTGTTATTATAATTCATCCACGAAAAAAAATGAAGAAAAAAATCAATCCTTTAAAACAAGGTTAATTCAAAGATCAGCAGGCAAAAAGGAAATCAAACAATAGCAACAAAATTTAGGAATAAGGTTCTTTGACCAAGAAGAACATATCCCACAGCTATAACAGGACAAGATCAAATATTTTTCTAAGACCCCAGCAACTAGCAACAAAAAAGAATGACAGTTTTAAAGGTGGAGAAGTTTGGACTGGAGCTAGCTTCAACTTGCTTTCAATATAGTGTAGTCACAGGCAAGGGAGTAACAGAGGGAGTAATTCAAGGGTTATTTTAGTCACCAAATTTTGCTCTGAGCAGCCTACATTTTGGCATTACATCAAATGACTAGTCCATTAATCACATTTTCAATAGTCTTTGCTTTTACATTTTCCTTTTTTAATGAACAGGAATATTTTGTCTATGACAGATTTAGAGTCTCACACATAGATTCATTTAGCAAGATAAATCCCAGACAGGCTGATAAATTTGTGTCCAAGGGAGTACAGTCTTAAGATTCCCAAGAAAACCTGTGGAAGGAAAGATTATCTCATGTTTGAGCAAAGAGCTAATCGGGCTAGTTCTGGTTTTTGGGGTATATGAGTAGCAGCTCTAACTCGGTTCTATGGCAGGGTAACACTAGAGATCACTTTGATCTGGTGCAGGCTTGACTCTGAAACTCATTGCAATTACTAGAAAGACTGCGACGCCTCAGAAACTCTAATGCAAATGGACCTGGGTGGCTGGATGGGTAGCTGAGACAACTTGTTAGACCGATGTGCTGAATGAAGTGTCCTCCTCATCTGGCTGGGGGCAGCCACGCCAAGAGAGAGGAAGATGAGGGCAACCAGGGCAAGACAGGGCAACCAGGCCCCAGGGAGAAGATGAGTGAAAGGTGAAGAGAGCTCCATCCCTGTGCTTAGGCAGACAAGCTTTTCCTTGTATGAAGCTCACCTGAAAGAAAAAAATTAGCATCTTTCTGTCAAAGAACAACTCATCACAGCTAAACCACGAGCAGAACCACAAAAGAGAAGGCTGAAATGAAAGACAATGCACCCATCACAAAACCCAAATATAGCAGTGACATTGAGGAGGCTGTTTTCTCAGGAAATAAACTGTTCAACCCCAGCTCACATCTTCCCCTTTGAAAAGAGGATGCCCTCAGCTATAGCCTGTTATTTCCAAGTTCAGTTTGTTTTGCTCAGTTTCATTTGTTTCTGTGGTTTGTTCACAGTTTTTCTGAAGAGGTTAGCACTCAAAACACACAAAGTAGAAAAAAGAAATGTTTTGCTTTCTGGAACCCCCATGGCTAAGGACAGCTAAAATGTCAGCTGCCAGTTTATTTAGACATGACAAGGCATATGGCTAGACATGGGACACAGCTGAGACCAATTCTGCTCCATTCTTGTTATTATATAAATGTCTTCAAATCAAAAAAGGAAGAAAATCAGCAGAGCATTGAACTGGGGAGAGATAGCTTTTCTAGACCTTTTCTTCTCTTGTTATTTCCTTTCCTAACCCACCTTTTCCCTGCAAATAAAGCTGGGGTTTCCCTATATCTTCTTTTCCTCTACATTTCACAATTGGTTAAAATAATTGGTATTATTCCTTCCTTCCTCTCTGTACCAGTGTTATTCAAAAGGATTGGATGGGGAGAAAGAAGAGAGGACTACCAGTCCTTCAGTAAGCTCACATCCCAAAACTACCTGTGGCAAACCCCCGTGTTTCACTGGACATGGAGATGATAACTCCAATTCAGGTTTCTCTCCTCCCTGACTCATGTTTATAGCCCCTCCTTAGCCTGGGAGGGCAAAGCAGGGAATGCCCTTGGGGGTGAGCTCTGTGAATCCAGCAGGATATGGCTCCAAGCCAGGTCTTATTATGAGATCCATTAAAGGAGAGACAGAGCTAGATGGCAGAGTGGGCAAAAAGTGCTCTTCTACATAAGCTCTTTATTGAGTAACTAATGTTACCTTGCAACATTAAGCAGGACACTGTGATGCATGCAACCTAGGGAGAAGATTACCTTTAGAGCAATGTAATTATTAGGGTACTACTTTTCTCTTCCTTGATCCTGTACCACTGTGGTAGGACCAGGTTAGCTGCCTGGATGCTGCTGCCTGTTGTGGTGTAGTCTTTAGCCATCACAATGGCCAAAGCAAGGGTGGCTCTTTAGCTGGTGTTTGCCCAAAGACCTGTAGAAAGAAGAGACAGTTTCTGTCCCTGAAGACTGCAGAACATGGCAAAGACTTCCTGTGCCTGGCCTCTGCTAAAATGTAGGAGATGTGGCTAAAGGGCTGTGGGAGGAAGGTTCCTCAAAAGGGCTGCCATCACAGAGTCCAGAGGTGCAAGAATTACAGGATGCTATCAGTTACAAGAGATTGTATAGCTCAGCGACAGACTCTTGAAATTCAAAGGGAAGGTTATTCTGTCCTAGATGTGGAACTGAATAAAGGCGTATGTCATTTCCCCGCAACATCCCCTTTGTGTGTGTGTACTAAACCAGCACTGCCACATGAAGTGAGAAAAACATCATGTGCCATTTTGAAGGATATATCAAGGTGCTAAAGAGCTGCTGGCTCTCAGAGCCACTGACTGCAGTACAAATGGTCACCTCTCCCATTAAGGAGCCTGAGGCTGATGGCTGGTAAAGGGTGGCTGGGGTAGTGCAGGATGTAGCCAGTGCATGACCTCTAATTGCTCAGTTAGAGGAAACTGCCTGCAAGAACGTGGGAGAAATTAGAGGAATTAACTTTATTCTGTTAATGCTAGATTTGTCAATCTATCTGTTTCACAAAAGTGCACAGCAATTCCTGTAAACAGCTGATAGCTTTAAAGGCCTTTAGCTAAAAGCCTGGTCACCTTCCGTTCCACTTTGTCTGACCTTGAGCCTTAATAAGAAGGCCTGTAATTCATGACTAAGTGGCATAATTGCATAAAGCAGAGGAGAAAGGCATCCAGACATAACTGTATTTACTCTAACTGTGAACATTTGTGCATGTACTGATCAGCACCAGGATAATAAGGTGTACATTCCAGATCTCTGTATATATTAGTGCAAAGCAAATGGCCCCAGGTGGTTTCTGAAACAAACAAAATCCTGCTCTCAGTCTGGAACTGTTAATTGTTAACTACTCAGATAGGCTTACATTCCTCTTACTTTACAAATTAAACCCACTTGTCATCTGTTATTGATTTCATAGCTTTAACATTCAGGAGAGCAAAACAGACTGGGAACAGAAAAAGAAAATCTGTGTCAGAATGCGCTTCACTGCGTGTGCCATGTAATAAAAGACCTACAGCCAATCCCTTTGGCATTGTCCAGCCTCCACATCCTTTGCTTTGGCTGCAAAACAGCAGAGGAGAAAGGGGTTGTGTTTTGCAGACGCAGATGAACGCGAAAGCCCTCCTCCTGTGGCACTCTGGGCACGTCTCCACTCTTTCTAAGCAGCACATGTACAGGCACCACTGAAATGGAGTTGCTGAGTAACATGGCATAAACCTGAGTTCAGGTTTTAGTTTGTCACTGATATTCACCCTGCTGCTCCCTCTTGCACCTGCTTGTGCCAGGAAGGGAACAGAGAGTTTATTCTCCAGTAATAACCCTCTTACAGAGCAGCCTTCTCTGCAGGCTCTCTGGATCCTGTGCACATTCTGCAGGTATCTACCTTCTTTAAGCAGAAAGTTTTGAATACAACACAAACATTGCTCTTCTGCTAAGTGCTACAACCTCTGAGAGCCAGGATCCAGACCATGACTTTCTTCAGCACACCTTTAAATCATTTTGGACTACAGAGTTTCTGAATTAAGATGTAATCCAAAAACTGACCAGCCTGCAAGTGCGGACATCCCCCTGATCAATTGAAGTACACAGTAATGCCCATCACCCTTTTACTTTCATGATGTCCAAGGACAAAATTCAAATTCTCAGGCCTTCGAAACAAGCAGTTAGGAAACCCATCTCCTGACCACGTACAGATGTGCAGGATGGCCTCTCCTCTTCTCCCTTAGGCAGTTTCTATTTCAAGGAATACTTCTTAAAATGAGATGCCATTTCTGTAGGCAGAATGGGCCCAAAATGAAATGCTACCAAAGTGTTACTAGCTGTAATAATTTGGAGATGGGTAAGAGTATCCTGCCTTTGAGGAAGCAGGTAAATTTTGTAGGTATTCTGTATACATCCCAGGCAGTACAGAATCAAGAGAGGGGGGAAAAAGTGAAGTCAAAGAGCTGAGCAAAACTGAAACCAACACATTAACATCAGTAAATATAAAGGTGGCAGAAGCTCATGGTCAGAAGAAAGGGACCATGATATTTGTGTGATACTACCTGGCTGCTTCAGCTAACTTTGTAGCTGCAATGCCAAGTGTGGGGTTTCTTGTAACATATGGGGTCAATTTTTTTGCAGACCTTTCTCCTTCATTGTGAAGCCTTGGTATGGGCTCATTTACCACTAGGTTCTCTTGGGGGTCAGAGTCTCAAGGAAGTGAATTGCAGGTGCAGACTGGGGATCCCTGCCTTGAGTCTGTCACTATGGAGTGCTTGCCTGTCTCAATGTAACCATGGGCCTTTCAGTAACAAAACTGGCAAATAAAACATCACTAGAATAATGCCTTAATATCTTGAAATTGTTTTATCAGTGAAAGGAACTAACTTGAGCTTGTGGAGAGGGTGTTGTCTTCCCTACAGGAGAAGATCCAAAGTAACTATGCAGCATCAGATGCAAATGGGTAATGGTATTCTGCTGAGGAAGATGAGAATTGGATGTTTTCAGGATAGTTTTTGAAATAAAATCTCTCTTTTAACGGTGATCTATTTTAGACACCAGTTACTTTGGTTAAATTAATTTGGATCAAATTTATTTGGTCCAAAACAATTGAGCAAAGCTGACCAAAGTCGTGTCTCTTTCTGAATGCTTGCCATCCACAGGAATTGGATTTGGATTTGGACTTTGCAGCACATATCAGATTATCTGGTGACATTCTGTAGTAATGAGATCAATGGGTTAATATTCAGGCACACACAATGATGCTACCGTTTCCCCCTCTGCCAATTAGCCCTGCTTTCAGGGTCTGCTGAATGGTAAACCAGACATGCAAATGGCTCAGAGTATGTGTCCATCACTATCTGGCACCCATCTTTATTTCTGCCTTCAGTGTCCACTGCAGGAGCAAGCTGCTAGTGCAGAGCTTTCAAGAGAAGAGCATTGCCGAGAAAGGTTATTAGCATCTATTTTGTCCTCCAGAGAGTTCCTCCTTCCTAAAGGTTAATTTACTGATTTTACTGTTTTGCACTTGCTCTTTCCCAAACGGGAAGCACACAGATGAATTCCTAAATCAACAGGAACCTAAAGAAAATACACATACAGGGACATCTCTGTGTTGCTCACAACTCCCAGCTGTCCAACAGGCAAATCTAAGGCAATTCGAGTGCTGCCCGTGGGTGAAATCCTTGACATATAGAGAAACTAAATTTCACCAGCCTACAGAGATAATCTCAGACACAGACTTGCCAGACTTTGGACCAGTGGCTTTCGCAGGCCAGAGAGTTTTCCACATTGCTTTGTCTCCCAGGAGTGAATGACAAAGACGCAATGTCTCCTCCTGGACAGTATTTCTTTTCCTCACCAGTGAAACCACTCTGGCAGTTTGGTCTGGGAGATAAAGGCTTTATCAGATTATTGTGTTAGGACTATTATGTTTTATAACTGAATTTTTATTAGCACACACTTGCTAGTTGCTTCCTATATTTGCATATGTTTTTATTTTTATATCACATTCAAAGAGTTTTAAAACCTGCTTCACCTACTCCGATGTGCTGAATCAAGAAGAGGCATTGGCATTTTTGTGGCAGCATTTAGGAAGGAAGGCAGCAGCGGTACAGATGGGCTCCTTGATGCACCTCAGACTCAGCTGATGTGCAGGAATGACCAGGCTCACAAAACAACTTTGACTCTTTGTGTCAAGTAACCTGCTTCATTTATTGCAATAAAAATAAATGCAGCAGGGAGCTGCAGTGGGTGGTCTTGAGGCTGCTGTGTCTGAATGTTTTGTTTAACAACAGGACTCCTTTTTGGGCACAAAATTAATGCAGGCAAGTTGCTTATCCTGACCTCTGTGTAAGTGGTTTCTAGCTGTGCATCTTGCACTTCTGGTCCTGCTTTGAGGCAGAGCTTGGATGCAGGACTGCTAGACATCCACTCCTATAATTATTCTTGTACATGTTCTCATTATCACAGCAAGCCAGTTTTAGAGCAGGGCTGAAGTTAAAAGTGGCAGTGCTACCTCCATGCCTCTTCCAGCTCCACATTTCTGCCCTCTGCTCTATGCCTAGAAAGCTCACTGAGGCAGTCTTGTCTCTGCCAGGCTGTGACCAACTTCAGATGCCTATACTCTACCAGGGATGTTGCTTGATTTTTCAAGAGAACAGCCAGTCATCAGAAAACTCAGTGATGCCCAAATAGAAAAGCCAGACAACATATATTAGGAGCTGGAATTCAAATTCAGTCTTCCCTTTCAGTCTTAATCCACTCTGATTTTGTTTTACAGTTCTGGTGTCCTCAACATAAAAAGGACATGGAACTGTCGGAGCAAGTCCAGAGAAGGGCCACAAGGATGATCAGGGGACTGGAGCACCTCCTGTATGAAGACAGGCTGAGAAAGTTGGGGCTGTTCAGCCTGGAGAAGAGAAGGCTGCATGGAGACCTCATAGCAGCCTTCCAGTATCTGAAGGGGGCCTACAGGGATGCTGGGGAGGGACTCTTCATTAGGGACTGTAGTGACAGGACAAGGGGTAACGGGTTAAAACTTAAACAGGGGAAGTTTAGATTGGATATAAGGAAGAAATTCTTTCCTGTTACGGTGGTGAGGTACTGGAATTGGTTGCCCAAAGAAGCTGTAAATGCTCCATCCCTGGCAGTGTTCAAGGCTGGATTGGACAGAGCCTTGGGTGGCATGGTTTAGTGCGAGGTGTCCCTGCCCATGGCAGTGGGGTTGGAACTAGATGATCTTAAGGTTCTTTCCAACCCCAACTATTCTATGATTCTATGATTCTGAGCTTCCAAGTTCCTTTTGTATTATCAACCTAAAGTTCAGTGAGAGCTAGTGATTAGCAGGAAAATGGTCCTGTGAAAAGTAGCAGAAGTGTCATCATTGATTAAAGACTAAAGCAAATGGGATGAGATTAAGACCATAAAAGAAACCCAATTCCTGGCATTTCTTAAAATACTGTGTTATTTTTATAAGTTTATCTTTCAGCATTCACCTGCATTTCATATAACGTCTATTTAAGAAAAGATGTGCTGAGAGAATACACATGAAATAGTGTATTTAATCTACATGCAGCATCAGGGAATATGAAATGTGAATGCCAAAAAGCATTAACCTAAAAGGAGGAGAGAAAGTCTACTCCTCCTGAGGACTGTGGAGCCGAGACCATCCTCTGAGTCAGGGGAAAACTGCAATTATAGGGATTCTCCATTGCAAGACAGTTATTTTGGTTTTGGTCAATGATGCTTCTATTGCTAAAAATGTCTGAACAGGATTATGAAAGCCTGCATGCACTCACGTGTGCATGTGTGTGTCCTTCTATACATGTATATAGAGAAGACCAGAAGAGAAAGTGAACTTTCTCCTGCTTGCAGAGGAATGAGTCACAGTCCAGAGATGATGAGGAAGGTAGGACCACTACCCTGCACTGCAACCAGAGCGGGCCTGGGGCAGTGAAATGGTGGGCTGTCACTTGCATGTATCCTGCCCAGGCTAACTGTGCAATGGCTCACCTTTACTGTCCCAAGGGGGTCCAGTCCTGTGCATGTGCACATGCCCATCCACATGCACACATATACAAAAATACAAGAACCTATTCAGAGCATGCTGTGTCTGGTCTAGGTCATGTCTTAAAGCCACAGCAGAGATTTTAAAAGTTAGTCAGCAGAATTTTTCTTAACAAACACAGCTTATTCACTCCCTTCCCTTATTTTCAGCCTGACAGCTGCCCAGTCATGTGGGATGCTTAAGGCTGTATGGCTGTGACTCCCCTTTTTGGAGACAGAAGTCCTGAGGAAAAGCTCTCTTATAGGCTAACCCCTCAACCACAGCCCTGCTTCTGCAGGGAGAGGCACATCCATAGGGAGGGAATGCCCTTACCACTTACTTTTGCCACCACTGCTGAACAAGCACTCACAGAAGATACTAGCCTGGCCCGCTAAAATGCGCCCATACACTGAGCCTTGTGCTTTCTGGAATACTCCGTGCAGGTGGAATTTTATCTGTTGGCAGCGTTTTGTAATAACTGAGCCATTTTTTCTCTGGTGACTACCTATCTCCCCACTACAAAAGGAGTTTGGTTGTTCTTTCTATTGGTAATATCCTGAAGGCAGTAAGTAGCAGAGCCCTACTCTTTGAAAATAGACCCAGGTTTCAACATGCATTACTTCTGTCCCATTTCAGAAAGAGTTCGCCTTCAGCCTAGTGACTTGCAGCATCTAGCCTGTCCAGTCGCTTATCTAGATCTTAAAATGACAGGAGCCAAAACACATTTATTGACTCAAGGGCTGCAAAACTTTGGCATCCAGGGAGAAGCTGCTGTTAAATGACTGCCATCGGTCTATCTGTATGGTAGTGCTTTGGTTTCCATCTTACTTTGATCAGCTCCAAAACCCAGTCCATTGCTTTCAACCATACGCCAGACGCTCTGCTCATTTGTGCCAGTTTCTAGGCATAACGCTGGTGGCTTGATGGCGAAAAGCTATTCTGAGAGTTTCTGAAACAAAGTCTTAATGATATATGGCTGCCAAAGTTAGCTGTTTCACAGCTGTAATAGCACACTGTGCTTCATGGCAGCCAAGCTGTCTTTGTTACTGTATTAAGTGAGGTGCAAGCCCCTGGAATGCTACAGGCAGCGAGAGCCGTCGTGGGTGGCAGCTGCCTTCAGAGTCCTTGAAAGGATATGCTGCGATAACTTGATAAGGTGTTTGCATGTGTTGGAGGCCATGACATCCATGCAAGGCTGGGTGATTAAAGCACAATTTTCTTTGGACGGGAGGTGCTCTAAACTACATAGAAATGGAGTGGAAAATATGAAGCATGCTGTGTTTTTTTTTTCCACAGGGCTCTAATTATTTCACGAGAAGTCATTTTCCTGCTCATGTCTGATTCAGTTAATGTGTTTATGCACTTTTTCAGTCTGCCCTTCAGCTTTCCTGGTCAGGATACACCATGACAATTGTGACATGGGGATGTGGAGTGGCATTCCAGTCTGGGGGCTAGTCCTTGTAAAGCTGGTGTAAATCAGCAAGAATTCCACTGAAGCTATTTTTGTGTAAATATAGGGTAGGTGAGATAAGTCCTGGAAATGCTGTTCTACAATCTATGTGGATCTATACACTCCAGGTACAGTAATTTGACCACTGCAAATGGCATTCTACTCTCCCTCCCCACTCAAAACTTGTCCATGTATTTCTTGAACAGAGTTTGCACTTCTGTCAGCCATAAAGGAAAGACACAAAACGAAGTGTTCTTATATTCAGATGCTCTCCCCGCTCTGGTGATCGTAAGCAGAAGACCCCGTCAGCCCATCCAGGCACTCAGGTCCCACCACTCAGCCATTCTTGTTAGGTTGCTGTGGTCCTAGTTCATCGTTATCAAGCGGGGCAGTTCTCTTTTAAGTAAGTGCATAGGATATTCTGTCTAAGCATTTAGGATAGTGTTCATGATGGTGATTCTCCCATCAGTCACACCAGTCTATGGAGCTATGTTAGCAAAAAGGGGTGAGGTGCAGGACCCATATATAGTGTGAATACTGGCATTCCCTGGAGAGGGGTAAACGGAATGCCCAGCTTCTTTAAATTGCCTGTAGTCAGTTAGACGTACTGTGGCTGCATTTTCCAAATAACTGAGAAAGCTGATTTTAACATGGGTTTGTTTTTCAGAAATGGGGATTACACCATATGACTGACTGGCATGCCAAAATGAGATGTGTATCCCATAGTGATTGATAGAGTATTTTAAGACTGCATCCTGCCTTTGATGAACAAACTTAATACACATGATGAACAGGGTTTGATCCCATTTCCTCTTGATGAAACTTCATACCTCATGAATACAAGTTCTCAGGGTTTTCCCCCTTATGATTCACTTGTCTAAATTCCACTCAAGTTGTTGGGTTATGAAAGCTTAGCAAGAAGAAAATGAACTCTTTGTGATAGTCTTGTTATGAAGGATTAAACTATTTGATTTTATAATTAAACCAGGGATGCAAGCCAAGTATGTCTGGTTCTGAGATAAACACAGATGCTGAACAAGTTACTGATGTCAGTAAACCATTTCTGTAGTAGGAACCTGAGGAACCTGAGATGAGTGCTGTGGACTGCAGTACATGTAGCTCCTAATAAAATCTGTAGTGCTGAAAATTCACAAGGCAAAAGCATATACTATCTAACTTGTATGTGACTGTTTTGGGTTTCCAATAGTATAACACTAACAGAAAATACAAAATCCCTTTCTCTCTTCCAAGGAGTGTGTAAGCAAGAGAGAAAAGTCTAACCCCCAGCCACTGGTAAATTCCTCTTGTCTAGGAATTCTGTAAGTGTCTAGCAGCACTTACAAAATATTTCTCTCTTTAGGACAGGTAAATCAGGGCCAGACTAAGCTAAATGTGGTTTAGAACATCTTTCAAAATATCAGTAGAGATCCTCTGTTTGCATCCAAACAAGTTCTTGCAAGATAAGGCAGGGTGTGAAATGAACTCACAGCAGTGCACACGTGCATGTGATCAGCCCACCATGAGCGCAGAACACCTTTCTCAACTCAGAGCAGGAAAAGCTGCTTCACATTTACTGCAGGCTCTTACAGTGCATGAAGCAAGTTGTATGCTACAAATTCACATCTTTCCTTATCTTCGAATACCTTGTTCTTATGTCAGTAACTTGAATACCTTTCCTCACAGATCCCTAATCTCATTACTGAATAAGATGGGGTGTTGGGTCCCTGACCTCCAGTTTATTTCAGGATGCTGCAGATGTAGCTGGAGATCTTGGACACAGGCTGCAAAAGTGAATAGATATTGAACTGAAGTTAGATATATATCAGAAGTCGAGGAATGTAGGGCTAAATTTCCAAAATTCGTCTACAGGAGTCTGGAATTTAACATTTCTTTGGACCAATGATTCCATGCCGCATAATCAAATGGATCGTAGTTACCCAATTGCCCTTAATGAAACTGTTTTCATGCTTTCTGAAGGTACTTTTGTTCTGTATGTGGAAACCTGGTAGATGAAAGAGGTTTGTTCCACCAGCATCTTCATATCTTAAGCACAATAGAAGTGTTGAAGATTCAGATTAGCTGAGCGTAAGTTAACTTTTAACAGGTGGTTTCTAAATAGACTTGCAGTTGCAGCAGTGCTGGTCTATTGGTGTGCAGCTCGCACCTCCAGTATAAAATACCTCAGGAACTGAAAAATCAGGATGTAGTAAATTCCCTCTGTCTTAATAGCTTCCCAAGATACATTAGCATTGTGTTTCTAGCTGATTACCACATATTTTCAAGTTATTTCTTCTTCTAAATGAATAAAAAACCTGACCTTGTAGGCTCCACTGCATCATCCTGCCTGTTGGGCACAGAGTAAGAGAGTGGGTCAGACCTGCATCAAAACTCATGTGGTTGTTTATATTTTATTTCTTTTTTTCAGTAAGCACAAATATGATGGCACAGGTAGATGCTGAGTTTCACTCCAGAACCCAGGTGACAGGCTGGCAGACTACAGCATTAAACTCTAAATTACAGAGACACCAAGACATGAAGTGGTACTCTTGTTCACTGCAGCCTTTGCAGCATTATTATTTTGTTGTTACAATTGTTAATGCACAGAGGCAGTTAGTTTTCTCCTTAGTAACAGGAAGAGGTGGCCTGAGGAACGGCAGTTCAATGAAAGTTCAAGTGGTTACTCACCTAACATGCACAACAGATCAGAGATGTGGAAACACTTAGAAATAATAGACCACGAAATCAATGAGGAGGTGATGAATCTTGAGGGCATACTAGATTTATGTATTAAGCAAGTCATCTGGATCCATTGAAATCAATTCAAATCATTTCATCAACAGATGAGGATGGCAAGTAATCATTCATAGTATGGCTGATACGCAGAGAGTAGCCCGTCACACAGAAAACTAAACTCTGCATTTGTGTGGAGAGGCATGGGCAGAAAAATCACCCTCCTGGGAACTCACTGTTTTAATAGCCTGTGAAAAGACTGCTGGAGCCTCTTTTGAGACCCTCCACTTGTCTCCTCCAATGCCTTTCCCTTGGCCTTGTTCCCTGGCTAAGCCAGGTGGCTGTGGGAAAGATGGTTTTGTGCTGCTCCATTCTACATTTAGACACAGGCAGAGAGCAGAAGTGATGCTATAAAAAGTTCCAACTCCAGTGAGAAGTTCAAATCTGCAGCTCATCCTGCAGAACCCTCTGGAGTGCTGCCCTTCCTCCTAAGCCCCCTTATCCCCTCACACAGAGGCAGGAAACATGAGGTCTGAAACAGAGGTTGTGCCTCAGCCCCAGAGAGTTTGTTTTGCAAGCCCTTTGTATGCAGTGTATACGGTACTAACTGAGAGGTTTTCCTCCAGATTTGTCAGATCATAAGAAAGGGCAGGTGGGATCCGTGTTGCGGGGGGACAGTGGAAGTGGGCAGCTGGATGATCCGCAGGGCGAACCTGTGGAAGTCGCTGTCACAGCACTCAAGTGGTGAAGCTCTTGCATGTACAGAAGAAGCAAGGAAAAATATTTCATAGACTGGGAAAGGATTTCAAAGGAGATTCTCTCTGTTTTCCACTCCTTGAAGCTGCTTCTTCCAAGGGAGGAGAAGGGCTTTTGGGTATGGCTGGCTTGCCAAGACTCTCTTCTGCTCACAAGGTTCCTGCTAATTTTGTTTCCCCCTCATTCAAGAGGAAAAGCCAGGGAGTCATAAGGGACAAAGAATTTTGTGGACATCTTTGATGCTGCCTGTAAGTGCTCTGTGTTCACTTCCCATTTGAAGATGGAAATCACGCAGCGTATATATGTGTATACATATATTCAGCATGTTTCATTATTAGCTGCCTTCTGGCTAACCTTGAGAAAAAGTCACTTTGTCAACGTATCAGTAGAATCACAGAATAGAATCACAGAATCATTTAGGTTGGAAAAACCTCTAAGATCATTGAATCCAACCATAAACCTAACACTGACAAGTCCATCACTAAACTGTGTGCCTAAGTGCCACTTCTACATGTCTTTTAAACACCTCCAGGGATAGTGACTTAACCACATCCCTCGGCAGCCTGGTCCAATGCTTGACAGGCCTTTCAGAGAAGAAATTTTTCCTAATATCCAATCTAAACCTCTCCTGGCGCACCTTAAGGTCATTACCTCTTGTCCTATTGCTTTTTTACTTGGGAGAAGAGACCAACCCCCACCTCCTCCCCACAGGGCCCTCAGCCTGTTGCTTGAAGCTGTGCTGCAGATAAGCCAGAGGGGTTCCTTAGGTAATAGGAGCCAACAGCAAAACATAGGTGAAATATCTGAAAGGAATGAAGAGTCTTCCTCTAAGAAGGTAACATGGCTGACAGCCATCCGAAGTGCCTCTACACCAATGCATGCCGCATGAGCAACAAACAGGAGGAGCTGAAAGCCACCGTGCTGCTAGAAAACTGTGTCCTACTTGCTACTATTGAAATCTGGTGGGATGAATGCCATGACTGGAGCATGGATACTGATGGCTACAGGCTGTTCAGAAGGGACAGGTGAGGAAGCAGAGGTGGATGGGTTGCCTTCTACATCAGGAAACAGAGTGTGAAGAGCTGTCTCTGAGGAATAGCTATGAGCAGGTTGAAAACTTAGACGTAAGAACTAGAGACTCAGGCTAAGCACACTTGTGGTTTCTGTCTACTACAAGCTGCCCCATCAGCCCTATCGGTGAAGCTTTCTTTGACCAGCTACAGGAGGCATCCCAGCTCGCTGCTGGCAGACTTCAACCACCCTGGTATCTGCTGGAAAGGTAACATGATGACCTTAAAGCTCCCTTCCAACTCAAATTACTCTGTGACTCTAAGTATTGACTCTTTGTAGCAAAGATGGTATCTGTTATGTGTCTGTTGGAGGTGGTGGCTGATCAAATCCCAGGCGATACATGAAGACCAGGCTCTTGAATTTGCTGCCAATAACTTTTTGAGTTGTGTTGTGAAGCCATATTAGTTGTATGCACGTAATATTTCATTTAGCTATTAGACTAACTTGGATTTGCAGAATTTACACAATGCATTATTGCCTGTTACTAATTCAAATATGTGAAATAGTCTCATTCTGAAGCCCAGGTTAAACACCTGCCATCCTCTTGATTTGAAGAAGAGGGCACTGAGAATTTTCAGAAGTATCATGACTTGAAAGACATGATCCAGAGGTAATGAAGTGATTACTTTGAAAACTTACTTTGGTTAATTCAGTATGTAGGGCATCATCGCTGTACAGTGTGTCCATGTACCTCACCTTCTGCAGCAAGGCCACAGCTAGGATTGATCTTTTCCACCTCATGGGTGAACGCTAAAGAGTGTGATCAAGGATGAAGAACTGCTGACATAAACAAGGCTGGAGAGACTTTACTGTTCAGTTGTAGAGTGACTTTTAATCTGACTTCATAAGTGCCTGGGTGGTCTTGCCTATTAGTGTCTAAGGAAAAAATGTTCCTCTTGAAGTCACAGTGAACTTGCATTCTTATATTTTGTAAAACAGATATATGGCATCAAGAACCACAAGCTAGTTACTTTGCAATGTCACTGTAGCATAATTTACAACATTGTAGCCAGACTGATTTTGCTACAATAATTAATTCTGTAAAACTGTTTTCTGCCTTTTCTGCCATAGACCTCACATATTTACATTTCAGAGACTCAAACTGGATTCTAAATTGCAATTTTGTTGTTTAAACAACAGAGAAGATCAAAACAAGTTTTGAGATTCACTATTAGATATGGTAAACCCTCCTCTACATTTTTTTAAAAGCAGCTGTTATCCCCAGGATGAAACTCTTAATTACTAGGGAGAGCATCCAAGCAATAGTGAGTCTAGACAGATTTGTGAGACACAGATTTAGAAATTCAGCAAAAACATTTCAGTCTGTTTGTACTAACAACTGGTATAAGACTGGTCATTTTTAGGCTGATATAAATGCATGCACACATATGGCTTTGAACAGTTAGTAAGGGATTAATAGTAAAATATGTTTAACTCTCCAACTGTAATTGGCCATTTCCAGCTAGCTTTTTCTTTCTTGAAAACTTAACATATGAGAAATGGCAAACCTGGCAACAATATTTGATGTCTTTACGTGCCTTCAGAAATGTGCATATTCAAGTCTGGTTCTCTATGTAAGTCGTGGCATAAGTGGTGATAACAGGCATTCCAGAGAGCCACGATTGTACCAGATGTGTGCTCACCACAGGGGTTGTGGAACAAGGTGTCAGGGGTGTTTCTGTGAACACCTGCACTGGCTTCATTTTCCATTGTTTTAACTTTTGAAAGGCCCAGATGTCCCTGGTAATTTGGAGAGTTGGCAATATTGTTCCATATGGCCTTGTCCCCAAAAAACCTTTAAAAATAATTTAGAAATACTGTCTTTACAAGAAACAATTCTCAACATCTGGACAAGTGCTTTTATGAGGAACATTTTGGACATTACATTAAAGGGACAAGCACCATAGCAGTTTCTGTGGCAGCAGGCAAAGAGGGAATTTCGGTTTCCTAAACCTTAGGAAAAAAAAATTCTCATAAAGAAATACAAAAAGGGAGGATCAAATAGTTTGCTGTAGCTTTAATTGACTTAAATGTGAAGGATTTATTAAACTATTTAATTAATTTTGCCTCAAAGGCATTTTATTCCATTGTCACATTCATTTTGTTCCATGGCTAATGTAATCTTGTTAATGAGCCTGCAATTTAGTTTCCGGTAATGATCTCAAAGTGATGTCTGTAAAAAGGTAGACAGGTATGAATGCAGCTGAGAAAAGTTCCACTAAGATGACTCTCAAATATTCATCATAACATACTATTATTCTTCCAGGCCTACATACAATGAACTGTAAAAGACAAATGATTTCCCAAAGGCATGAAATCACTGTTGTATTTTGGTTTGTCAATCATATTACTGTTTTCTGGAGGGATATTATAGCTATAATTGTGGAGTTGCAATCAAGAAATAACACTTTCCTTTGCCTCAAATAGGTCTTAACTGGCTTTTACTTGTGGTGATTAATGTGTTGGGTATTAACTACTTTATTCAAATAGTTCACACTGCTGCGTAGCAAATATGACAGTATTCAAGGTCTTTTGGAAGAAGGCAGATACTTACCTTGCTATAACAGCTTCAACAGTGCAGATAAGTGTTGTCTTCAATTTTTACAGGAAGCTGAGATAGAAAAAAAGTGAAGGAAAGAGACCCTAGTTACTCAAAGATATAACACAGAGTTGAGAGAATGGTAAAAGGACACTTGGTACTTACATTCAGCTTTTGGGAAAAGAAGTAACAAAACCATCACCAACAAAAGCAAAAAGGTAAGAAAAGAGAAAATGTCTGCAGTCCTGATACTGAATAGTGTCTACAGGAATGAAATAAGTGAAGCTCCTCTTTCATATTGTTATGAGTGCTTCAATATAATAGAATAAACTAATACTGAAAACCAGAAAAAAAAAAAATCAAAGTCCCTATCTGTTATTACTATACAAGTAAGAAGACCTACAACAAATCTTGCTAACAGAAGGGAGGACTATAGGGAAACTTTTGTTGTTCAAATACAGGAATCTCTGTTTATTGACCTGGCTGAAGACAATCTATTTAAAGATGGAATCTGGTAGCTAAATATGAAGTGAGATCAATCCATTTCAGGTATGCAGGAACCACGGAAAAATATCCAGAAGGACTTCTGTTAAGAGACAGCTTCTCTAGAGAAAGAAGTGTACTTATTTCCCATGAAAAGTGAGGACAATTTATCAGCTGGACACATGTAAGAAAGCTAGTTTCCCCTCTGCCTCAGGCTTTTGCATAGGAAGGAAAGGAGAAATATTGTCTTCACAGGTAACAATTCTAGTTGTCTTGCTACTTAGTGTACGTATGTTATTGTGCTAAAAGCTCATCAAAAAATATGTGGCCAGAAACTGTCAGTTCAAAGGTGTCTGAAGGGAAAGCTGGGGGATGCTTAGTCTTCACAAAGCCCAAAGAAGCTTGAATGTCAAACAAATGATTTTTTACTCCCACCCTAGAAAGTAGGTGATAATGAAGATGCCTGATCAGTTTGTTACTAATAGCAAAGAATGCAAGTGGACAAATTATTTTTGCTGTGACTTATTTCTGCTTCTGCAGGGATGTCCAAACCGACACTGGGAGAGCTGGTTCACACTGCAGAGCACAGGATCCTGCAGTGGCCCACTGCTTTTCTTGCCCTTTGACACCTCTCTGCATCACTACACTGTGACACGTACAGGGTCTGAGTCTGCACTGGCAGTCCCAGCCAGCAGTAGTCCCCCACAGAGACAAGCCTGAGCATGTTCTGAGATGTTAAAGTGCACTATCTAAACTGCTCCTACTGCTATATGCAGGACACAGGTAAGCCTGCTTTCCCAGTTCCTTCTGCCAAATAATATCTAGTTTATGCAGTACAAGCTGTAGCTTAAGTTTATTCAGAAGCATCTCCAGCATGATATACTGGCAACAGGCAGGTTTTCTGAGGTGTGAAGTCTGTTTGACTGCACTGGCATCAAGAGCCCATGGGGACCCCGGCTGTCTTCAGTACACTTACCTCTTCACACATACATGGGGCAACTAACACTGGTACCAAGCCTCTCAGTAGGCCATTTTATGTCACAGGTTTCTGCAAGGTTGTTCTCCATTCCCACAGCACGTTGCTCTTACGGCTATGTTCTTCACACTTCCTAAGGTGGTGTCAGTGCTGCCCTTAAAGTGACTCCTACTAAAACAACATTTTGTAGCACTGTATTGACATTGCCTTGAAAGTCTTCTCACACCTGTCTTTTAAGCAGAAAATACCCTGATGTGGTGATCTGAAAGTGCCTTTAATTTCCCTCAAATTCCTCCTTGTGAGCTATGAGATACCTCCAGCAAACTGCCATATAAGGATGGCAGAGCAGAAAGTCAATGTGATAACTTCGTAGGGCTGAGCAAAAAAGGAAAATGCTGTCAAGGGAGAGGTGCTAGGATTCAGACACTTTTTTATTTCCTCAGACTGTGACAAAAAAATAATGTTCTCTGACATCCTCCTCACGAAAGAAAATACTTGTTTCTAAAAGTAGCATTGAAATGGCTACCTCTGACTTTACTGTTTGCACCTATTACACAACATATTGCAGAAAAATGGAAGTTGTTATGCTGGCATTGGCATGAAATGTCCTGGCTTCTTCAAACCAAAGAATTTCTGTGGTCCCCTAGGACTGTCAACAGCCACACATTCTTGTAGAGCATCTCAGTCCAGTGTTGCTTCAATAACATCCACAGATGGAAAACCACTCTGAAAGTTTTCAGCCATGGCTGAAATTATATGTTATTGATTAAGGACTCTTGGACTCCAAAGCTTTTCTGGGTTTATTACACTTTCAAAAACATATGCAAAAGAGCCTAAACCCAGGATTTGTTGCTTAGAGGCATTTCATACTACCAAATCATCTTATTCCTCAAGACTACAATATTTTTCCCTTATTAATTTCTGAACCTGGGAGCAGTTTGGAGGTAGGATGCTTCTGATACAAGCCAGGGTTTACAAAAAAGACCAAGGATTAAGGAGACCGAATGACAAGATACTTGAAAATGATGGGTAGCTACCTTGCTTGTCCTGAAGGGCAGTCCAAGAAAAAGAAAGCGTTATACCGTATTTAGCTTTTTAAATTATGGATGAAAATTATATCATTTAATGATTTAATTAAAAAAAGTGATTTAATCTGTTGAAAAAACAAAACTAATACTCAGAAGTCTTTTGGACTATGCAGAAATAACTGAGGAAAAAAGAAGGCAATGGCATGTTTATTTAAACTAACACCTTGGGCAAATTTTGACCTTTTAGTAAAAGGAAAGTGCTGCAGGGACTTTGATCTTGAGGATCCCATCACATCTACTGTTTCTCTCAAACCCGTGAAAACCCAGTAAAAAGGTGTTGAAATAACTTGGGCTGGAAAGTCACAAAAATAGATGCAAAATCTGCAATAACTTCAACCCATGACCTGTCACTATTCTGCTGACCCTGAGAAAAGCAGCTGCTCCAAAAGGAAGTAATGCCTCTTGCAGTCAGGAGAAGAGGTGGTAGACAGCAATCTCAGCAAGAGCAGAAATTTGATTTTAGCCACAGATAGTTCATTTTCGGAGATGGTGGCATTTTCTAGGCCAGTCCCTGTGCTGTGGAAAAACCGTGATCCTGCTTGCAGTGTGTAATAATTCAATGTTGTTTCTTAATGTGAGTCAGACACATTGAGATTTCTGGCATCAGTGGAGGCTCTCCCAAAAGGTCTATTCTCTCTGTACAATGAAGTAAGAGCTGTGCATATGTCAGTGTATTAAAGGTTCTGCATTCTGTGAAACCCAGGCAAAGAAGTTTCTCACAGGCTTCCCATGCTTTTATACTTGGAGGTCCAGCAACCATGCAATGGCAGAAGAGTCTTGCGAGGAGCACAACTTTGGTTCCAGATGACAAGTAATAGAGATTTAAGCCAAATTTACCCCTTTGAAGTATACTTTAGCAGATTGCTGTTCATTTTTGTTATTTCAGTGATGCAGAACTGAAGAGCACCAATTCTAAGATCAGGAGTTGCCTAATTATGAAATCTTACTAGAATATAAAATACTCCCAAGCAATCAAAGGATGACTGCTCAGATGCTATAGAACAGATCACAAATAACGGAGTACAGAGAATTATCTCACACACAGATTATCTCACATAACACAGCACAGACATTTTCTGCACACCTTGAACTGACAATAATTCCATATAAGATCACACAGCTCAAGAATGCCTCTTTGAATTGCAATGTTGCAATTGCAGTGTTGATTAAGAAAAGTTTATCCAAACATCAAAATCAGTTTTTCCACTGAACACAGCTTGGTTGATGAACATAATTTAGAAGAAGATTAGTCCCCATGAAAAACCTACAGGTTTGAGTGAGATAAAGCATGTTACCTGAATTTATTGATATACTGTAATAAATATTTCTAGATACATCTGGTTCATTTATTTCTGTTTCTTCAGCACATGAAGAGGTGGAAAACTGAATATCAGCACTGGACACTGTAAGTCTTAATACAGAAATAGACCTGTCTAAATAAGAAAACTCATCACACTGCATTTATACATGTTTCAAATGAACTCCAAATAGATAATTTTTTACCATTCAAGATCCATTTGTATCTTAAGATCTCTCCTGTATCTGATGGGGATTTTGGATTATATGTGCAGGACATAGATGCTTATTTACCAGAAAACACATAATTGACCTGACAAGGAAAGACTAAATTTTTTCACAATAAAGCTGATTTAGAAAAAAAATCATCAAAGATCCTTGAGAACTATGAGTAAGGTAACTATTGGCCCAGAAAAAAATAATACTGCTGGAAAGACTGAATTCTAATTAAAAAAAAATTAAGTTTGTATTCCAATGGATTTCTTCTTCAGTAGTGGTTGGTTATCACCCAAGAAGAACAACAAGGTATATTGGTAGATATGTTAGTCAACCCTCAGAAAAGCTTAGATTTCAACTATGCCCATCTAATGGTACTGGGGGACCAGAATAAACCAGCTAACACTTAATTTTCTAGTAATTAAATGCCACTTCTGTTTAATCTAGAGCAATAAATATCTCACTGTTTTTAATGGTCAGTACTGTCTTCCTCTGGATTCCTACACATCAAAAAACTACCAAAATGACAAAGCAACTCTTAAGTTCAGACTCAATGAATTATTTACATTAAGGGGTAATCCATACTATTAATCACTGCCACAGTTTGCAGTTAAATTCAACAAGGATCTGATCTGCGTGACATTACCCATGTAAACTGGACTAATTTAATAACTTTTTATTTCCAAAACTTGACCAACAGGGAGAAGTTCTGATCAGAAGCATTTTGTCATAGACAGAACCTGATTTAAAAGCTGTTAACAGATGCCACATATAACATCTTAATATATATTGCATATACACTATTTACCCTAACAATGTCATAAACAGGATACTTTTAGAATTAAAAATGTAGTGTCCACAATATAAAATGCCAAGAAGGAAAGTGTATTATTGTTACAAACATGTTATTAATGAGAAAACTCAAGTATAATTTAAATGCTGCACCAATTCACATCAAAATCCCATCCAGAAATATTCTTTTGTTTCAGTCTTGTAGTCATCAGGCAACTGGATTTATAGTTCTCACTAACAGTATTTATTATTCTTTACCTGTTTCTCTGACCTAAAGCCCTTTAGAAGTATTAAATTATAGCAACAGAGAGAAAGAAAACGTAGAATATGCTGACTTTCACTTGGAAGTCAATGTTACCAGTTTCATCCAAATACAACTTTAATTTCCTATTGATTGTTATGCAAGCATAAAAGTTGTACAACACACCTCTTCTACTGGAGTAACACAAAAGGATATTCACCCACAGCTCTCCACCATTGGCACGTCAGCCAATCTGGAAAGTTGTTTACAGACCATCTGAAAGGGGGACAGAGAAAAGGACTGACTTGTAGCAGGCAGATTCATAAACAAAGACCTAAAATAGAGTTGTTTCAGAAGGAACAGCGCAAGAGCTAAGCTCCCTCCCAGGAATTTGTCAACCAGTACTTATGCAGCAGATAACACCAGCAGACCTTTCTAACATTCAAAGGGTAATACCTTTAATGAGATGGACCTCATCTCATTAGTGAACAATTTTTCCAGTGCATCAGGCAAAACAAACTCTCGGTTGACACGATCTCTGCTGTCTTTCTTCATCTAACATAGTTGTGGCAGAACCATATGAACAGACATCAGTTGCAAGCAAATGCTGTGCTGCCTTTGTTCAAATTCCACTACCTCCCTCTTTCATTATATCTGAACAGTATCTTGTTCTGCACCCTCCTGATGGGGGATGGGAAAAGCAATCAACCTTTAAAACTTTGGTGCCGTAGTGTAATTGGTGCCCCTATTTCTCCCTTTATGACCATTTCAAACATATGCTATTAAAATCTCTTTAACACCTCAGGATTTATTTCTAACAATGCCAACAGCATAGTTATTTCTCAGTTATTAGCAAGCATCAAGAATTTTAAAAGAGAAGAATTAATAGTTAACTACCTTCTAAACCTTATGTTGCCTAAGATATCACTTTAATCAGATGTAGTGAAATGCACATTTGCCCAGGGAGGTTGTGAATGCTCCATCCCTGGCAGTGTTCAAGACCAGGTTGGACAAGGCCTTGGGTGATATGGTTTAGTGTGAGGTGTCCCTGCCCATGGCAGGGGTTTGGAACTTGATGATCTTATAGTCCTTTCCAACTCTAACTATTCTATGATTCTATGATTCTATATTTCACTACAACATAATTATCTGAACACTGGCTCTGAATACGAAACCACTATTTTTTTTTTTTACAACCTCAAAGAATAAACATTTCCCTCTGAAAGAAAAATGAAATAAGTACATATTGCTCAGCCCCAGCTGCATCCCCAGACACAAGTTCACCATATGCCTTCTATATTTTTATTACTACTATTTTTGAATTTTGGGAAATGCCCAAAACAAGCACTTCCATTCCTGCCTTGGGACAACTTTGAAGTGATGAAAGCTGACTTGACTGATTTCTGTGTACAGGGCAAATTAACAGGACCACACCACAGAAGGTTTTGACCTACTATAAACGCAAGCAGTTTAAGCTCACCCACTGTGCCATGTTAAAAACAGTTATTTGACCATTCATATTCATGAATAACTGCAGCAGATTCTCCCGGAAGCTATGTTAAGGCACATGGACAATAAGGGGATTGTTGGTGACAGCCAGCATGGCTTCACTAAGGGCAAATCATGCCTGACCAATTTGGTAGCCTTCTACACTGGGGCCATGACATTGGTGGATAAAGCAAAAGTGACTGATGTCATTTACCTGGACTTGTGCAAGTCATTTGACACTGTCCTGCGTGGTATCCTTGTCTCTAAATTGAAAAGGCATGGATTTGATGGATGGACCACTCAGTGGATAAGGAATTGGCTGGATGGCTGTACTCAGAGAGTTGTGAACAATGTTTCAATGCCCAAGTGGAGACTAATGACAAGTAGGGGACCAGCACTGTTCAACATTTTTGTCAGAGACATGGATAGCGGGATTGATGCACCCTCAGCAAGTTTGCTCATGCCACCAAGTTGAGTAGTGCAGTCGATGCACTGGAGGGAAGGGATGAAATCCAGAAGGACCTGGATACACTTGAGAGGTGGTCAACGCCAACCTCATGAAGTTCAAACAAGCCAAGTGCAAGGTCCTACACCTGGGTTGGCACAATTCCGGGCACAAATACAGGCTGGGCAGAGACTGGATAAGAGCAGCCTTGAGAAGATGGACCTGGGGATGAAGAAGCTCAGCATGACCACCTCCTGACCCCCATGAGATCCCATCTGCAGTACTGCATCCAGCTCTGGAGCCCTCAAAACAGAAGGGACATGGACCTGCTTGAGCAAGTCCAGAAGAGGCCACAAAGATGACTGGGGACTGGAGCATCTCTCCTATGAAATCAGGCTGAGGTTGTTCAGCCTCGAGAAGCCTTTGGGGACACCTTATAGCAGCTTCCAGTGCCTAAAGGGGCCTACAAGAGATCTGGAGAGGGGCTTTTACATGGGCATGTAGTGATATGATAAAGGGGACTTGCTTCAAACTGAGAGAGGGGAGACTGAGATTAGACTTTAGGAAAAAGTTCTTCCCTGTGAGGGTGCTGAGGCCCTGGTACAGGGTGCCCAGAGAAGCTGTGGCTGCTCCATCCCTGGCAGTGTTCAAGGCCAGGGTGGATGAGGCTTTGAGCAGCCTGCTTTAGCTGAAGTTGTCCCTGCCCTTGGCAGGGGTTTGGAACTGGATGATTTCTAAGGTCCCTTCCATCCCTAACCATTTGATAGGAAGGTAAATACAAACTTCCTGATTCTGGGAGCCCCTGCAGAAAGCAGCTCCTCTGACAGCTGAACATACTGAACCAAATGGTGATCTTGCATTACTGTAGGTCTGCTGTCCTTTGCTAAACAAATGGGTTTCAAGGGAAAGGTATCTACAAAAAAAATGTCTGGGGAATAAGAAACATTGTTCTGTGGCTAATGTAGACCATGCAGAAGTATTTGGACTTAGCTGCTTGTCTTCGGCTAGGAAGAAGTGGGTGACATCTGCAATAGCTTGTGTTGAATGTCACTTTTGAAGCATGAGGTCAACAAAGCAATTGTAAACCTTGGGGAGAAGTACAAGTGTCCGTTTGTGATGAGTCACTAGGATCAAAAATGTCATGACAGAATGTCATTGTCCATACACAGGCATCACTGCATCATTGCACCTCATAATAATGATAATGAAAAGCTTTTCATTAGTAGGCCTCAAGACTGTGGCAGCATTATGTGTATCCATACATAACGAGCTAAAGAAACTCAACTAGGTCTGGCAGTCCCAGGAACAGGGTCTGGAGAGCCTACATTTCTGGTAACTCTCACTTTCACACTGGCCATTCAACCACAGCGCTTTCTTAATCTGGGAGTTAGCTATTGGTACCAGAAGACTGCAGAGTTCATGTATTCATTTACGTTATCATTTACATCCTCCCTTTCTCGTTCAAAGTTCCAAAATATGCCTGACAATTGACAGAAGCCAGTGCTTTACTTCAGAGGTGTTTGTCTGTGGCTGAACAGCTCCTTAACCGTGGTTTATAGCTTCCCTATCTCAGCTTGTTATGTAGAATCACGTTTACAGCAACCTGTTACAGAAATCCTACCTACTTGAGGCTGGGGCTGCAATGTGCCTAAGACAGCCGGCACTATAGTTTCCATTCTGAAGAGTCAGTGGCAGGTCCTCACCACATCACCTTTCATCTGTCGATACATGGGAGTTGGGTCCAGGTAGGTGGGACAAGACAACTTAGATGATTTAGCATTGAACTTCATGATAGAAAACATAAAGCTCACCCAACTGTTGGAACTGAAAGATGGGGGCAAGTGAAGGGGTTCTGCTGCCAGCCTGACATACAAACCGCTTCCCTCACATGACGCCTCTCCTTCCTTTCTGTCTTACATTTCTTTTACCAAGCCAGATGTAACTTGCTCTTCTACATGTGGGGACAAACCACACATCTAAGGAAAAAATTGCTCCCCACAGATTTATTGCAGGGCCAGCAATCCCTGTGCAGAAGGGATTTTTCAATGCTTGGTATGCCTATGCCAAAATGTCTCAGCAGATTCTCTGGTCTTCACTTCTCTGCTGATCTAATTACACTGCTGGAGTCTGTTTCTGTTGTTCTCAGGGAAGTCATGGAATAAACTAGGTAATCGAAACCATAGAAGTGGCAAATGTCCTTTGTCCTGTTCACCTGCTCTTCCTGCCCTAGGAAGGATGTGGGTTGATCGTGAGAGGAAAGACATCAGATCAGTTCTGTTTCTTTCTTTTTCCAAAATCAGCTGCTAAGTGAAATAACAAAGTGTGCACAGGAATACTAACAGATCTTTGTTTTTCCTCCTCATTAAAAGCCAGCAGCTGCTTAGTGTTTCACAGAGCAAGATAAGCAGTGTGACATTTGTTGCCATTCACATGCATTGATTTGTTTTAGTTTAGCATGTTCTCAACTGAATTTTTTAGTGCTTTGGGAGTGGAAAAAACCTGAAGAATATAAAAAGTAAGAAAAAAATATAAAAAAGAAAGAAAAAAGAAACAAAGTAAACAAGTCATGAGTTAACAGTTCTTCTACAAAGTGGATTTGCTGACAAGAGAATTAGAGCAAGATGATCTTGGCAAGCAGGATGTTGTGTTAGCTGCGCAACCTTTTTCTGTACTCGTATACAATTTCTTAATAGTTGGGTGGGATCTTCCCACATTTCATGGAAAGGCTGATTTACAGATCAAAACGAAGATGAGTTTCTTGAATTGCACATCATTTAAAAGAAAAAACCTTCAGTATTCCAAATCAGATTTTCTATTTTCTGAGCACCTAGGTCCAATGCTTCCTTATTTTCTAAACATTTTTTATTTTGCCAGATCCACTTCATCGCTTACTTCTTTAGATCTATCCTCCCCTTGGGCTCTTCTTTATTATAGATTGTTTGGAAAGGGAAATAATTAAAGATGGAGAGGGTGAAATATCATGGAGTTAATATCATGTCTTCAGTTATGGTTTGACTTTTCTAGCTTCGTAAGTTTCTTGAGACCTCTCATACTGTAGTTAACATCTCTTGAACAGACCCTTGCTTATCATAGCTCCACCTCCATGAGTAAGAAAAAGACATATTTATAGGATCTCCAACTGAAATCACTTCCAGAATCAAGGGGTCAGTGCTCTGAATATAGCAAATTCCCAGTCTCTAAATCATTTAAGCATATATGTAGATTTAATGGGAAAGAGAAGCTCAGATAAACCTAAAGAGATACCACCACCCCCTTCTTCTATTTGTTCTGTTTCTGTGTTCTCTCCTGATCGTATAAGCCAATACAAAAACTCACCCTCTCTGCTCTCATGCCAGCCCATTTATGTTGTGGCTGTATTCAGCCCTCATGCAACAAAATGCCTGAGTAGTTTGGATCCAAAGTATATCACATAGACCAGGCTCAAGACTTCTCTTACCTTTTAATCAGTAAGACCAATATTTCTGTCATATAACCTATTTTCCCCACAGTATGAGACACTTGAATTATAGTGGGCTGGAGACCAAAGCTAAAAAGAAAGATTTGCTGTGATGTTCACAAACTAAAAAAAAGCTGAAATTAGTGTAACTTCTGAACAGTACACTTGCAAGGGATTAGGCAATCGTTGTCTTTCATGGAAATGATTCTGTGGTCTTTGTTTCGTAAATGCATCACAGAAGATTACATGGATTTATATTAGCCAAAGAGCCATGGGGCAAAGTGTGGCTCCCAGTTCATTTATGCTTAGCACAGAAAGCTGTTTACAGGGATATAAACTGAAGGTATTTCCAGAAACACTGCTCTCTCAGCTATGGAAGAATTGAAGAGCCCTAGACTTCACTGGAGCTCTCTTGCTGGATTTTAGTTAATACACTGGCCTAACCACTTTCTAAGCTCTGTTTATAAACTCCCTCTTATAAGAGCAGTGGTGCACACCAGAAAATATATTTTGTGAGGATTACTGTTCTACAAGCAAGACCACATCACTGTTTGTAGTCAACTTTAGGACTTATATTTTACAATACCACCTGAAGCATGTCAGAATGGGCAATACTGCCTATCATTTTATATTATGCCAAGAACAATCCTATTAATATGAAAAAGGCACTATTGGAACTATTCTTTACTGATGTACCTCATACATAGTCCTCCACAAGGACAAGGCAGAGCAGCAGAGAGGACTGTTTACTTTAACACAATCTAAACAGCATTTTTGTAACGGAATCTATGTCTCCAGCAACTTCTGCTGTGACCATAAAGGATGTTGTGGGCATTATAGGTTTGAATTTTGTACGGAATAGAGGTTCCCCAGTATGGGAGTTGAGTGTGCCCATTGCTCATCTTCTCTACTTGAAAGTGCTTCCATGTGATTACTAACAAGATGCAGAAGTAAACTGACACTTCTAGGAAAAGGTTAACTAAATAAAACCGAACCAAAAACAACCACCCCCCTCCCCCCCAACAAACAAGCATGCACAAATATAAGGTTTTCAGGGAGATGGCTCCCACATACTGTATTAAAACTGCATTTTGCTATAATTCTGAGAACTGTGATTATCAACAAATATGGAATAGTTCCTTTTCTTGGTAAAAATGTTACAAGAAAATTAATTTATTTTCTGCTTTCCACTTCCTTGAAAGAAAAGGTCACCCCTCCTATAACACATTTCTATCCAAATATCCTTATTAATAACTTTCCACAGATTTGGGATGGAGAACTTCTTTTATGTTCTCATGTATTCTGATATCAACATGTGGAGTAAGCAGGTACTGCCTGAAAACAACACACAAATAAAATATGACTTTTCCATGTTTACTTATCAAGTTGTTTGCTCACCTGGCACGTTTTTCCGTGGTCTTAGATTGTGAGCTTCCTGAGACTGGGACTGTTCCATTTTACTCACTTGACTGTCTACATTACAGCCCTGAGCACTGCTGGGAGTATTCAAACCCAGAGAGACAGAGATAGGGATGAAAGTTGTAGCTGCCACTGCTGACTGAGCTTTGTTGTCAGTGGTGTCTGTCACACACCAAACCAGCAATTTTACCTCAGATAAGAACAATTCTCAAGGGAAGGAATAAAGTGCTGGTGTGCCTCTACATCGGGCCAAACCCATAGCCCAGATGACCATGACCCCTCTACCAAGAGGACTTTCTTCTCATGTTCTGGGTAAGGACATACATCCCAGCACCAGAGAAGGTAAATCCATAGGAAATACAGAGATTGTAAATGCTTGGAGAAGAATGTATGTTGGCACATAATTGTTTTATCTGGCATTTTGAATGCAGATGGGGCCAAGTCTGATGCCTTTGATCTCTTTATTTGATGGAAGAGGTACCATGTACCCAGTTTGATGAAGTTGTGTCCTCTCCTGGCAGGGAACCTGTCTACCTCCTGAAAAACTTAACAGCTCAGAAGGCAGGACAAGATAGATTACTTTCATATGAAGTGTAGAGGATAAGTTGTTTTTTCTATTAGAATCATAGTATCGTAGAATCATAGAATAGTTAGGGTTGGAAAGGACCTTAAGATCATCTAGTTCCAACACCCCTGCGGTGGGCAGGAACACTTCACACTAAACCATGTCACCATGTCTTCTGACTTTTCTGACTAATTCAGAGTCTTCCGACTTTTCCTTTGCTCCTTTTATTTGCTTTAGTCTCCATGTACTATTATTCTTGTTAAAATGAAATTTTTATTTATCAGGATTTTCTAAAATGAGTGCTAAAACTTTGTTTCTGAAACTAAATTTAAATCCATAAAGGAATCTTTAGGTTTTACATATCTGCAAACCCAAAGCTTGAGTTTGTAATGATTCACCTACTGTTGTACACACCTCCAAATTAGAAGTGGAAACATGATATACAGGGAGCAATTATTTGATGACTGATGGAGACTAATGATTTTGCTGCTACAAGACAAGATGAGAGTTTTAATGTCATCTTAGCTTCAGATAGACTTTACACAACTACAGCTTGTCAGCTGAATCTTGCCATGGAAGGAATTACACATTGAAAGTTAGTTGAGAGGTCTCTTGGAGATCCCGAAGTGCATGTTCCTCCGAAGGGTATTTGAGGTGAGCAGATAAATAACTTAATAAATCCAGTTCCAAAGGAAGTCTTGAAATGCTGAAGTTAAAACAACAGAAAGTTGTATTTATGAACTTGCAGATTACCAGAGAAAGCAATATAGAAAGGAGTGGAGTGCCTTTATTCATCTCAAAAGAAGGCTTAAAACAAGATCCTAGCAGCCATTATTTAAATGTCAGCACCATTTACTAATTTGATTAAAACTCATATGGGAAGTTAACTCATTCTGAGTATTTATACATTTTTCCGTGATTGACATTTCATGTGGCGTCCTGGGATGAGCCTTGGTTGGGGGAATGTAATCTCTTTCCCATCATCTAAAGGAGTAAAAATTGCGAGGGTAGTTGAGACATTGAGAGGGAATCACACTCTGGTGCTTTTTTGCAGAGCATGGGGATTGCATTTGAATTGTTTCACATTCTGCTCCAAGAGGCATGTTACTATTACACTTCAAATAGGTGGAGGGAGCTCATGCAGCATACAAAGCTTGTGGTAGCACCACTGTTTCCTATAGATATAGGAATAGAATCATAGAATAATAGAATAGTTAGGGTTGGAAAGGACCTTAAGATCATCTAGTTCCAACACCCCTGCTGTGGGCAGGGACACCTCACACTAAACCATGCCACCCAAGGCTCTGTCCAATCCAGCCTTGAACACTGCCAGGGATGGAGCATTTACAGCTTCTTTGGGCAACCCATTCCAGTGCCTCAACACCCTAACAGGAAAGAATTTCTTCCTTATATCCAATCTAAACTTCCCCTGTTTAAGTTTTAACCCGTTACCCCTTGTCCTGTCACTACAGTCCCTAATGAAGAGTCCCTCCCCATCATCCCTACAGGCCCCCTTCAGATACTGGAAGGCTGCTATGAGGTCTCCACACAGCCTTCTCTTCTCCAGGCTGAACAGCCCCAACTTTCTCAGCCTGTCTTCATATGGGAGGTGCTCCAGTCCCCTGATCATCCTCGTGGCCCTCCTCTGGACTTGTTCCAACAGTTCCATGTCCTTTTTATGTTGAGGACACCAGAACTGCACACAATACTCCAGGTGAGGTCTCACGAGAGCAGAGTAGAGGGGCAGGATCACCTCCTTCGACCGGCTGGTCACGCTCCTTTTGATGCAGCCCAGCACACGGTTGGCTTTCTGGGCTGGAAGCGCACACTGAAGCCGGCTCATGTTCATTTTCTCATCAACCAACACCCCCAAGTCCTTCTCCGCAGGGCTGCTCTGAATCTCTTCTCTGCCCAACCTGTAGCTGTGCCTGGGATTGCTCTGACCCAGGTGTAGGACCTTGCACTTGGCATGGTTAAACTTCATGAGGTTGGCATCAGCCCACCTCACAAGCGTGTCAAGGTCCCTCTGGATGGCATTCCTTCCCTCCAGCATATCAACCGAAACAGACACCTTCGTGTCATGGGCAAACTTGCTGAGGGCGCACTCAATCCCACTGTCCATGTCAGCAACGAAGATGTTAAACAAGACCGATCCCAACACCGATCCCTGAGGGACACCACTCCTTACTGGTCTCCAGCTGGACATTGAGCCGTTGACCACGACTCTTTGCGTGCAGCCATCCAGCCAGTTCTTTATCCACCGAGTGGTCCATCCATCAAATTGATGTCTCTCCAATTTAGAGACAAGGATGTCGTGTGGGACAGTGTCGAACGCTTTGCACAAGTCCCGGTAGATGACATCAACTGCTCTACCCCTGTCCATCAGTTCTGTAGCCCCATCATAGAAGGCCACCAAATTGGTCAGGCAGGATTTTCCCTTAGCGAAGCCATGGTGGCTGTCACCAAGCCCCTTGTTGTTTTTCATGTGCCTTAGCATGCCTTCCAGGAGAATCTGCTCCAAGATTTTGGCAGGCACAGAGGTGAGACTGACTGGTCTGTAATTCCCTGGGTCATCCATTTTCCCCTTTTTGAAAATGGGGGTTATGTTTCCCTTTTTCCAGTCACCGGGAACTTCACCTGACTGCCATGATTTTTCAAATATGATGGACAGTGGCTTAGCAACTTCATTCACCAGCTCCTTCAGGACTCGCAGATGGATTTCATCAGGTCCCACAGACTTGTGTACGTTCAGGTTCTTAATATGGTCTTGAACCAGATCCTCTACTACAGTGGGCCCAAGGTCTTCATTCTCACAGTCCCTGCCTCCACCTTCCAAGACTTGGGTGGTGTGGTCAGAGCATTTGCCAGTGAAGACTGAGGCAAAGAAGTCATTCAGAGCCTCAGCCTTCTCCAAATCCAGGATAGCTAGTTCTCCCGAGAGCTTCCTGAGGGGGTCCATGTTGTCCCTAGTCTGTCTTTCATTCACAATGTATCCATAGAATCCCTTCCTGTTATCTTTCACATCTCTAGCCAAGTTTAATTCTAACTGGGTCTTAGCTTTTCTAACCTGGTCCCTAGCTTCCCAGACAACATCCCTGTACTCTGCCCAGGCCGCCTGTCCTTGCTTCCACTTTTTATAAGCCTCTTTTTTCCCTCTAAGTTTCCTCAGCAGCTCCTTATCCATCGATGCGTATGAACAACATGCAATTTTGTATGACCAAAATTTACTTTGCTTGCTCAGATGAGTGAAGCCACAACATCAGTGTGCAGTATTTGCTTCAGAAGTAAGGCAATATTAAGGAAGTCCTACCAGTAGAAAGATGTATGCTACAGGTATTACAGGTATTACAGATATTAGGTGCATTGGAGGAACCACCTTCTGAGTGTTAATCACAAAAGTTGCAGCAACAGAAATTGTTCAGGGAAACTGAGAATAAGAAGTGAAGAATCAGGAAGAACTAACAGGATTTCCAAATAATGAGTACTATACAAATCATATAAAATACAGGCTCAGTGACAAAGTAAACTGATCACCTCAGTGATCCAATCTGTTATGTTTCTACTGTTTTCTCTTCACATGGTAGCTAAAACAAAGAATTTCATTAGAAGGGAAATTGCTGGTTTAAGGCCAGTTTGAGTCTCTAATCTATGAGGCCTCAGTTTTGTCCCAAAACAGAATGAAAAACTAACTGAAGAAACTTTGAAGCCCTTGATGAAATTGAGTTCTTCTCTAGTCAGTCTCACTGCCCATAATCCTTGTGCCAGGAGCAGGCAATATGCTATGAACGCAACAACAGATTGCATCCAGGTAATCAGAGAGCCAGGAGCATATAATGAATAGCTTGTCTGAGCCAAGTGAAAAACAATGAAAAGTTTTAATGAAAAGTCACCTGCATATGCTCCTTTGCTCTTCCCTTTGATGTGTGGATGATGTGTTGCCACATTTGAGGTGCAGGCCAAGACAGGTTCTTTTTCATAGGCTTCAGCAGAAGGCACCTGGCCCCACTTCAGCTGTCCCTTTAATATAGTAAAAAACATAAGAGCCTGGTGCTTCTGACACTGTATTGCATCACAGACCACTGCATCAGATTTAGGAGAAACTCTGTAAATGGACCCACAAGAAACAGAGCCTCTGTCTGAGCATTCAGGGATGGAGTTAGAAAAGCTGAATTTGAAACTGGTGAGGAAGATAAGGGGTAAAATGAAGTGCTTCTGCAGGTACTTCATCTGCAAAAGAAAGTCTAGGGAAAATATGGGCCCACTGCTGAACAGGGTGGAAACCTGGGGAGAATGAGCTCAGAAAAGGCTAAGATGCTGAACGCGTTTGTATTTATTGGTAAAACCTTCAACAATTCCAGATCCCTGAGACCAGCGGGAAAGACCAGAGCGAGGAAGACACACCTTTGGTGGAGGAGGTTCAGGTCAGGAAACCCTTATGCGAACTGGGCTTACACAAGTCCATGGTGCTTGATGGGATGCTGATGTAGCTGATCAGTGCAATTGCGAAGCCACCCTTGCCTGTCTCTGGAAGGTCATGATGACAGAGATGTCTGTGGGCTGAGAGGGAGTGAATGTCACTCCTCTCTTCAGGAGTTGCAAGAAGGAAGATCTGGAAAATACAGGCATGTCAGCCTCACCTCGATCACTGGAAAAGTGCTAGGGCAAATAACCCTGGAAGCCATTTCTAGACATACAAAGGACAAGAAGGTAATTGTGAGTAGCCAGCATGGACTTATGAAAAGGAAATCCTTCCTGGCCAACTTGACAGCCTTCCACAATGAGGTATCTAGCTTGGAGAGGGAAGAACAGTGGATGTTTACCTCTACTTTAGTAAGGCCTTTGACACTTTCTATAACATCCTTATAAAGCTGAGAAAGGACAGGCTGAGTAAGTGGGTTGTAAAGCGAACTGAAAACTGGCTGAAGTGCCAGGTTCAAGGGCAGTACAAAATGCAGCAGAGGGCCAGTCACTAGTGGAGGACTTCAGTGGTCAGTACTTGGGTTAACATTATGTAACAACATCTTCATTGATGATCTGGATGACTGGGGAGAGTGCACCTGCGGCAAGTTTGCGGATGGCACAGAACTAGGAAGAGTGGTTGATAAACCACATGGTTGTGCTGCTATTCAGCAGGCCTCAACAGACTGGAGGAGCAGAGGCAACCTCATGAAATTCAACAACGGAAATGTCAAATCCTACACCTGGAGAGGAAAACACTGTGCACCAATACAGACTGGGGGCCAACCATCTGAAAAGTACCTGGCAGAAAAGAACCTGGGAATCCTGGTGACTAACAAGCTGAATGTGAGCCAGCAATGAGCCTTTGCGGCAAAAAGACAGCCAACAGCATCCTTGGCTGCGTTAAGGTAAGTGTTGCCAGCAGGTCGAAGTAGGTGATACTGCCACTCTGCTAACCACTGGTGAGACACACCTGGAGTGTTGTGTCCCATCCAGCACAAGAGACACATGGACAAACTAGAGCATGCCCAGTAAAAGTCCATGAAGATGACTGGAATTTGAACATCTGACATACAAGAAGAGGCTGAGAGAGCTGGGACTGGTCAGCTGGGGGAAAACGAGCTTCAGATAAACTTAGCAAGTACATAAATATTTGAAAGGAGGGAGTTAAGAATACAGACCTAGGCTCTTACCACTAGTATCCAGTGAAAGGACAAGAGGCAATGGGCATGAACCAGAATAGAAGACTTTCCAGTTAAATATAAGAAAAAACTCTTTTTACTCTGAAGTTGATCAAGCATTGGAAGAGAGGCTGTGGAGTCTTTATCCTCAAAGGTATTAAAACCTGAATGGACACAGTCCTGTACTGACTCTTGTTTGAGCAGGCAGGATGGACTAGGTGATCTCCAGAGGCACCTTCAGCCATTCTATGACTCTATAAAATGAGCTGAAAGCTGTACAAATGACCCTTGACTGCTGATAGATTCTGCTTCCCATTAAAATTTCTTATCACCTTTGCATCTTCACTGGCAAAAGAAAGAGATTAAAAGATTCCTTCTTGAACTGGATGCAAGTTGTCTTGATCCCAGAGGATGCGTGTCTGGGGTACACAAGGAACATTAAGGGAGCTATCAATATTCAGTGTCAGCGGCTGAGAGCAAGTTTTGTTCATTTAGTCTTTCTTGTGTCTATTGTACTTCTTCAAATTCAGTGTCCTAGACTTTTCAAAGAACAGAAGATTTTCTTTCGTCTAAAATAGAATGGGTTTCTTTAATATTTCAGATCCTGTAACCTGGTGACCAATGTATAAAGGGTACTTTGATTCTATTATTAGGGAGGGCTGCACATGAGAGAACTAAGTAGGAGATTACCCTAATTTTAAAAGGTGTGTCAATTTGATGCCTTGGAACAGTGCAGCACTGCCAGAGCACATGGTTAGGACTTACCATGACCCCTTGTTCAGAAGCATAACCCAGTTCTGGCTTTAGAATCATTAGGCTTTATGAATCCTTTAAATGCTATCATTTCAAATGCAGAGTGAAGTCTAGATGCATTACCTATGAATCATGCCATCATAGAATGGTTTGGGTTAGGAGGACCTTGGAGCTCATCCAGTTCCAACCCCCTGCCACGCAGGGGGATACCTTCCATTAGACCAGATTGCTCAAAGCCCTGTCCAACCTGACCTTGAACACTGCCAGGGATGGGGCAGCCACAGCCTGTTCCAGCTCCTCACCAGGGCCTCAAAAGTCTGTCTGTAGTTTTTAAAAGTCCTCTTTTTTTTTTTTTTTTTTAAAAAAAAAAGAAGCCTTGCTATGGTTAATGAAGTTGTACTGGGGTGATACCAGTACAAGAAAATACAAGATATTTTGCATTTCATTAACTGGTTTCACAGCTGCCTCGTCTCCACTGAAGGATTTCTATTAAGTCAGTTGATAAATATCAAAATAATTCCAGAGCTTTAAAAAACTGAGAAGACACACCTGGCAACAAAACTCTGTATTTTAAAAGAGGGTTAAACTTATGAGCTGTTATTTTAAAATACCGCATACTCCCACTTTAGTAATGCAGTTTTAGTGCCAGAAGAGAAGGAGTAAAACATTAGATGTCTAAAAAAGACATGATTTAATAATCATATGTAGAAGGAATAGTGCACTCATATTCCTTTACCTCACCCAGACCCAGATTCCCCCTTTGGGTCTTGGTTTGACAAATAATCAACAAATACTTAATGAAGCAATCTCTTTCTCCCCCTTTTTCCTAATTAGTTCTGCCTAACCATATTTAGAGTGCAGGATTTTTCAGTAGACAAATCCAGCCATTTCCAGTATTTCATCAGGCTGGAGCTGATTGGCTGCCACTGAGGATATCTGCAGTTTTCTATTGCTATGTTATCTTGCAGAAAAAACAGAACAAGTCCAGTCGAAAATAGCTATTGATATGAAAGAGTTTAAGTTTTGATATGGTTCATCTTCCACACAGTGACATTTCAGAGGTAAGTGGTCTGTGAACAAAATATTTTCAAGGTGGTCTAGTAATTAATAGAAACACATCCCTACATAAATCCTTGGTTTTCATGAAAGAGTAAAGGTGTTCCTTCATAATGCAATCTCTGGAGAAAAAATAACTATAATCCCTGTTCAGTTCTTATTTACAGATCACCAAGGGATGACCAGAATTGTTTCAGAGGTGGAAAAGATTTGCAAGATATTCTGTTAAAAGCAGGAGTAGAAATCAGGTGAATCACACTCACTGGGGGATGTTTGCAGGAAACAAAAAATTTAATCCAAAACCAGAGTTTCTCTGTTTGGGCAGGACTGATTTGCCATTATGGAACTAGCCTGGACACAGCACCTTTCTCTGAGGTCTGGTTTTGGAGGGCTGGGGGGCTCTCCTGGGTGGGATTCCCACTTTGTGAGGCCTCCAGGCAGCAGGAAAGGACTGGCAGGGTGCTTGTGTCAGCAGTCTCTTAGAAACCAAAATGGAGACCCTGACTACATGACTGTCCCATTGCTCAGATAGCTGGGTGGAGAACTGACACAAGCTGCAAGAAGGGAGAACTTGGAGAAACTGCATATATATAGCCAGAGCTTTGCTTTTAAAGTCAGAAATTAAACAAAATGTAGGCCCACCTTGATCTATGTCACATAACCAAACCCTCACAAAAATGAAAACATGAAACAGGGTAAGCAACATTTTCTTCCTGCTGTGGCACTACCAACTTGGTGACATACTTAGTTTCCTCTTCCCTAACATGCCCCAAAGCTATACAGATTCCAGATTTAGTTAATCTCATTCTTGCTTACAAATATTCCCCCCCTAACAGCAGATTAGCACATCTGACTCTTAGAAATAATCCACTTGGAAAGGTACTTTTCCCTCATGCTTCTGAGGTCACCACTAGCACTCCATCATAATTACAGCATCACGGGGGTGGCTCTATTTTCTGCTCTGTGTTTTCCTCCTGATCCTGCAAATCAAAAGGATGTGGCCACCCCTGTGCTTTGGGATTTTGTGCTTCTTCAATTTATGGTTGCCCTGAGGCTGCTCAGCACAGCAGGGTCATCCAGACCTTCCAGAGCAGCAGCAGATGCTATCTGCTTTTCAAATGAAGGGTTTAAAATAGCTGTATAAGGGTAAAAGCTCACTTTTAAATGCCTCGTATAAGGCAGAGGCGCTGGATTGAAGGTTCCATGAAGGGAGTAACACCATCTTCCCCAGAAGAACTTGTTCCACAAAACACCGAATGCTCAGAGATAAATAGTTCTGGATACTTCCTGAGCAGTGAACCCCAGATTCCTTGACATTGCACATGACAGACATAGACTGTCATCTTACCTTGTCCCCTGGTGGGGAGCTGCCTGTCACACCCTGAGTCCTCCAGCACTGGCAGCATTCTCCTCCACTGAAGTCAATAAAATTGCAGGCTTTCATCACCTCCAGTGGGACAGTCACATGCAGGAGTCAGTTGAGAATGTGGTACATTTCACACACATCCTCCATGCTGCTCAACATCGCCACTCCTCTGGGAAGCAAACTGGCAGCACGTGTCAACCATATCTCTGCAAACAGACAGCTGCAATTTGCAAACAGTACGAGAGAGTTTTACAAGCATTTTAAACATATCTGGTCTGAGTTTACTGGCATCTGCCAGCTAAGAAGGATATAGTATCTAAGAACACCCTGGACTCTAGAGTAGAAAGACTTCCGCTTGAATTTTTAAAAACTCTAGCTCTTTCTAAACACTATAAGTAATAACAAATAATAAAAATCCCCAAACTACTGCACATATTTACAGAGTCAAATTTGGGGGTAAAAAAAAAAAAAGAGAGAAATCTGCTGTAAAAGGATTTTGCAACTACTGAAAACTCCAGGCTGAATGGTTTGGTAAAAGATAAGGCCATCAGTGCACTCAAAGAAATGGGCTCTGCAATTATCACTCATTAACCACCACCTAACAGTTGGGAACCTGTTGGAAAAGCTTTAGCATCAATGTAAATGATAAGGGAGTGATACGTGGGAATGAGATTGTGTGGCATATTCGTTTTGTTTTGTTTTAACTTCTTTCCAGACATATTTCAGTTTACATAAATATTTGAAGGTTGGATCAGACAGGATTTGTAGCACAATAGTATTAGGAATGCCTTTGCAAAACTGTGATATGCTCTAAATTGGCCTCTGAGGAGGGGGAGGGCAAATGAAGCTTTCTCAACATATACATTAGAGCACCACTCAGCATTTAATCGTTTACAGAACAGAGTGATTGACTTCTCTGCCAGTTTCTCCTCTTTTTCTTGGTCTCCCTCCCTCTCCGTGATTTGATTGGAAAGTGTACTGTGCTTTTTCTAGATGGCTGACGCTATCTAAAGGTCCTTGCAGAAAGAAAGATGCTTGCCAAAGGGCAGAGCTAGGCAGTGCCTGTGGGATGTCACGTTATGAGTGGCCTCTCACTCTCCTCCCTGATTTGGCTGCAGAGGGTTAGAGCTGCTTTTTAGCACTTGGGGTGCTTTCCTCACTGTCAAATGTGCCGGAAAGGGCAGGAAGACCCACTTGGAGCTCAGGCTGCTTCCTGCAGGAGCGACCTGGAGGCTCTTGCAGGCAGTGCCTGCTGAAGGAAGAGGCTTGGAAGCTGCCTGGCAGCACAAAAGCTTCTGCTGCACTTTCAAGAACCTAATTTCCCAAGTGGACAAGGAGGTTTTTAAGGAAGGGCATGCTGTGGTAGCACGAGGTAGATAGAGCAAGACACTTGGAGCAGAGCACTGCAAGGGTGAGACCTGTGATGAGAGAGTTTTACAAATGCAAAATATCCATTTTTGTCTGATTTTCTGTTATGTAACTCTTAACCAGCTGTGCAGAAATCAGTAAATATATTCTGGATTTAGGCAGGAGCAAAGGAGATAATAATCTGACTCTAGCTCTTAAAAAGCTTTTTCTGAGACCTGCTCAAGTCAGATTTCCTCCAGTTCCATACTGCCAGTACAAAATAGATTTTCAGATACATCCTGTTGAATGTGAAACACCTTTTTATTTAAAGCATATTTTAAATTAGATCATGTTCATTAAAAAGAAAGAAAGGCGAAATGTAAGAACCCATAGCTGAGTAAAGCAGGAAAGGGCTTCACAGTGAGATTTGATTGTTTACATTCAATGAAAGGAAAAGTCTGATTTGGAGTGCTCAGATTTAATCTTGGTGCAGATTAAAACAGTGCTATTGTGTTCTGCTGGGATGTTTGGAAAGGTGAACTGAGGCTTTCCAAGGACTGTACCATTGCAGTATATACACGAGACCTACATACAATCATGTCAGTCACATGTAACTGCAAAATCAAGGTTCTCTGGTATAAGCCGTGTCAACATTGTCTTTCAGGTCTGGAATTTCTACCTGCTGTTGTGAACCACCTTTGAACTCTTGGTGGGTTTGTCTGGTCATTTCCTGATGTTTTGTGTTTCTCCCACCCGGATGCAAAAGTCAGTTGTATTGTACCACGGATGTGGTTTACTTTGGGGGGAATCTGTAACAGATTATTGCTAGCACACTTACTACCTCTGCAGTACAGCTAGGCACTGCTCACAACCACTAGGAGAAACAGACTTCACAGCGAGAACAGTGGTGCCTCACCCTTAAGGACGACCACAAACACACGCTGATCTAGTGCGGCAGATTTCAACTCAAGGAAGACGCAGGACTTGATTTCTAAAAGAAACATAAATGTGCCCAGCTACTGCTTTTCCATTACGATTTTGTGCATATATATGAAATATATATCATATATCATATGTATCATTTAGCAACCCAGTAAACCTACCAGACACTTGGGAAAAAGGCAGCTTGTTAACAGACATGCTGAATAGCACAACTCTTCCTGATGAACTGTTTCCACGGACACATTAACCCAGGGTGGTACACTATGATTTTTTGCACTGATGGAACCAATGACTTCCTGAGATCAAAGCAATGAGTTTCTAAGATGTGCCCCGGCTCTGATGCCCCTTTCCTGCCGCTCAGGGCTAGAGTCCTAGGACTCTTATAACTTAGCTTCTTTCTTCATACTGTGACACTTTTGGATTCCAGCACCTTGAAAGGATTGAAATATTGTGAAAATGCTTTGAAAATGAAAGCAAAATAAAATGGTGTAGCAGCACCTCTGTGCTTCATGGGAGATTAAAGGTGAAAGACTCCAAGGCAGTCAGATGCTGTGGCAGAGGGGACACCACCCGTGGGGACTTACAGACAAACAACACCTTAAGAAGTAATGTCCTTGCATACCTGTGACCAGCCAATGCTCCAATGACCAGAAACTGCTTCGACAGGTCATGGAAAGATGAACGTATATACACCCGAGGCTTGGATTTTCACAGACAAAGCATGTAATCTATCTGTTGATCCATCCTCCTAGCCGGTTCTGATGCCAGAAAAGTGAAGCCTCTCTGTTCCTGCCGGCCCAAGTTCAGTTTCTTTCACATCAGTGAGGGAATATCAGAGCAGAATTCCTTTTTTTAATATCCTTTGGGTTTTAAGGCTTTTCAATACCTAGAATTCCTTTTTTTTTTTTTTTTTTTTTTTTAACAGGGAGCACAAAACCTGCTAATTCTTTCAGTGCTGTTATGGCTCAGACTAGAACACACAGGCAAAAGCAGTTGCTTTGGAGAGGACAAGGCCTGTCCCTGGAGATTAGGACATAGTGTTTGTTACTGACCAACTAATGTTCTCTGCAGTGACAAAGAAAGTAAAGCTAATGCTCTTTTCCTGACATTCCAGGTCTTTTTTCCTCAAATTGACCTGTAAAAGAAGCAGCAATTATGATCCAAAGGCAGATTTCATGCTGGTAGGAATACATTTATGCATTCAGAAGCTGAGAAAGCAGTGAGTGGCAGGTTTATGGTGAATGTCCCACCCAAAGTGAACCTGAGACGCAGCATCTGAAAATCAGACCAGTCTGAATGTTAGCTGTATGAGGGAAATCTACACATGTGACCAAAGGGAGGTTTACTCTAACCAACTGAAGCTTACAGTTCAAGTCAGTGTTTGTCTAGTCCTATGGTAGCATCTGTAGTTTCTTTCACTTTAGTTATGATCATCCCAGGATGGTGCATAGTTCAGGTCTGCACAGTGCTCCTGGCTTCCCTTGCACTTTGCATCCTGTCAGGAGAGGTCACACCGAACAAGACCTCACACGGACAACAGGAGCACCAAGTGCCGGGGTTGATTGCATCCAGCAGAGAGGCAGATGCAGGGTCAAGAGGAATTCTCCCAAGTGCCTGCCAGCAGCTCGGGACAACAAAAAAAAAACACTGAAGCAGGGAGGGAGGAGCCTCACAGCTGCTGAGCTGACTCAGTCTGCAATGAGCATTCCCTGCACTTTTTATAAGCCTGTCTGATCTTCAGCCCACCTTCGAGAAGTTCCTTGCACATGTTTTATCCCAGCCATCCGTTTCCACCATGCTTTGGTTTGCTTTTCATGTGAGCTGTGAATATATAAACACATCTCAGGCAGTTTCACATCAAGTAAAACCTGAGAGAAAACATATATTAAGCTTAATTATTTGTCAAAAGGCTTTTAGCCGGATTCCCTTTGACACCCACTAAGTGTTGTGCAGGAGGGAGGCTCCTTTTCTGCAGCTGAACTTGGCAGCTGATGCTCCACGTGGCCTAATATGCAGCAGCAGAAGTTATCTTCAGTTAGTCAACTGAAGCTAGAAGGGAGCAGCATTTAATTTACTTGGTCCTAGATGACAAATTTCTAATTCTCTTTGATAGCAAGGACTGACTCCTGCAATATCTCTGTGGCATCTATGAATCCTCATCTGCCTTCTGACATTCACAGCAGTTTTGTTGGAAGTTCCTTGGGAAAGCCCCTCCTTGGCTTGTGTTTTGAACTTGCCCGGGTTGTGGACAGTAGGCATGCAAAAATAAAAACATGGCCAATTTTCCTTTCATGAAAGTTTAAAATCTTTTTATGCTCTCTCCATTAGGATCATCCCTTATGTGGGATTTAATGAAGAAGAATTTTCAACATCTGTTTAATTCAGACACACGCTTCAGGCTCACTGACTTCAATAGGACATAAGCAAGCACAGAGATGTAACTGGTGCAGAAAAACTGCCTAAGGCAGAACAAAGAAGTAGGTGGATTGTGGGGTATGTCAAATCATACTGTTTTCAACTCAAACAGAGCTTCAATGTTTGGTATTTTTTACCTTGCCTTCCTCTTTTTATTTTGTTTAAAGAGCACAGTATAGATACGTTTTACTCACATGCTTTGTTATATCCAAGTATTTGCTGCTGCTAGCCACATTCCTCCCTTCCCATTGAGAGATAACACCCACTTCCATACAGTTCCTCCATCTGGAAACCCCCACAGATGTTTGCTCTGTGAAACCATCCTCTCTTCCAGCAGCAGAATGCCTGTAGCTACATCAAGAATCATAAATTAAAATAACTTAGGAAGGCCAACACATGTCAAGAGCACTGCAGAAGCAGGGAAATAATCCTCAGCAGACTTGCAAATGCTTTCATTATGATGAAACAGATTCTGGGGCCAATTTATCTACACACTATCGTGCTTTTGAGTACTTGAAACTCAAAATTTTTCAGTCACAGTGACTTAAAAAAAACACAAAACCCTGCAAATAAAAATGCTCCAGGTTGCTAAAGGGTGTACCTAAAGTCTCTGAAAGGCCAGTCAGAGCCTTGGCTTCTTTTCTTATACAAAACTGAAGGTCGGCCTAAAGGTGCCGAAATATGAATGCAAACATCTAGCAGTAGGCAAGAAAAACTGTACAACACTTATTGGGTCAGTGTAGTCATGGTGAATTGTTATTTGATACATGACTGAACCAGAAACCCCTGTCAATCCCACCCTTCCTTTTGCTCTTGTGACCCTCCACCCCCTTCCTTCCCAGTATTGCACTGGATCGAGGCTGGAGTGGCTCTTCCTTCCTGGATTGAGTTTGGTGTAACCAACACAGCAGCAGTCTCAGGAGAGCAGGACAACCCACCATCTTCTCACTTGCTGGAGCTGAGCTGTCACAGGGATTTCTCTAAGATTTTGGTATCATCTAACTGAATTTAAGCCTTGAAATGATTTTGATTATAGAGTACTGAGCCAGACATAGAATCCTAACATAATCTACAGATGATGGAAACAGCAAAATCGCTCAAACTGCTCACTTACAATATGTATCACAAAACCACTGCAAGTGAGAGCGCTAAGTGTTAGATTTCTTAATCAAACAGCCTGGAATGGGGTATTTCTCTTTGGAGAGTAACACAAGGTGGCACACGGGCTCTGAAGAGCTCAGACATAGCTGTATGTAATGAAAAGCAGTTACAGAAACTAAAGTTATATTATCCATTTTCTTAAAATTATAATTTTATAACTGAAGTCCTTTGAGTTGCTTGGCAAGAAGATAGGATAACATAGGAAGATGGTTTGCACATCTGAACTCTGTCAGGCTCTGCAAGAAAATGTCAAAACCATGAGGAACTTGGACAGTTTAGAACCTCTGCTTTGGAGTGAAAGACAGTAAGCAAGGGGATATTTGTGCAGAACTTTGATTAATATGCAGCTTACAGAATTAACTGTAGGAATGCAAAGATATCTCCTTTTGGTGAGTCATGTCTGAGTATTTTTACCTAGGTTATGACTGCTGTCACAAAATCCAGTCATAATACACCTTCAGTACTATCAAGTACCATCTCAATAAGAGCTACTCAAAGCAGTCACACAAACATATGTTTAATCCATGTATCATTTAATATGTTTCTTAGTGTTTTATAAAATGAAACTTTTAAGAGGAAGACAGTGTTATTATGTATTATTCGCACAACTTACATTACAGGAGGATCAGTTTACTTTAAAATAAAAGTGTGTGAAACTGTACAAACTAGGGTTTAGTTTTCTCTATAGTGCCACAGCCATACTTGGGGTCTCAGAAGTTTAAGTACATAAGGTATTGTAGTCATCTGTACTATCATGGCACTCAGCTGGGCTATTATACTCTATAAAAAAATATAAAAATACACCATAATTTCGCTGTTGACATATCTGCTTTGGAATCAGTCCCTGCTCTGGAAAGCAATTTAAAATAAAGTAGGAGAATGGAAGGAGTATTTTATCTTCCATTTTGCAAGTGGGGACAAGTTGATTTGGCTTCTAACCCAGAGCTCATTGCCTCAATGACAATCTTTCCCAGTGACTTGTTGAAGGTCATCCAAGGAACTTTTCACAACATTCATCATAAGCCCATCCTTGCTGCTGGGAAAAGAGCTTTAAAGGAAAGGAGAAGAAAGACAAACTTGACATGCTGTGTCTTCTGTGAACTCTAGAGCATCTCATGCTCATGAAAGCTAGGAGTAAGTTTTATACTCCACTACATCTGTAAAAAGTTGTCAGGGTTCAAGTCAAGGCTTGTATGTAAAAAACCTCTTTTCTACTAATGGTGTAGCCTCTCCCAGTATCAGATGAACAAACAGATTATGATGTTTGAGGCAGGATCCGCACAAAACGTTTTTAGATTTAACGGCTTCTCTTCTGGTCATGTCTAATCATGCCTTTCAAGTACATACATTGCAGTATAACTTCTCAGGCAAACACATGCAGAAGATATAATTTAGTCTTTCTTATGTGGAAGGATACTGTGCCAAGAAAATGCAGAAAAGTTTGTTGTTTATATTCTTTTTCTTCCCCTCCAAGAAGGTAGCCTTTACTTTCTGTATAATTGAACCTGGGCTCTAGATCACCAAAACTGTGTTGTAGAAGGTTAACAGATCACACAACCTGATTCCAACATTCAAGGAAAAAATTACCCTAAAGTGAGAAAAGAAAAAAAAAACAACCAAGAGTTTGTGACTAGATGGCTGAGGCTTGATGGTCCTCTTATGAAAAGCCATCAATCTTAACCATTTTCACATATTTCTTTGTTGTTCACATACAGTTATCAAAAGGTGAAGTGCTAGGTAAGACAGTATCTAAAAATAAACTATTATTAAAACAGCTGACAACTTTTTATTGCACTCTGAGTTTACGGCTTTGCAAGTCTAAGTAACATATAACAATTCGCTCAAGGAGTTTTATATCTTACTAAGATAATATTGACCAAAATATACATGAATTTCACAACACCCAGGAGGGGTCAGATTGAAACTAGCTCTGAGAAATCACACTTCAAATGATAAGACAATTAGTAAAAACCAAAACTTCATATCAAGACGTGGGGAATTAAAATCTTTAACCCTTGGCTGATAGAATTCTTATTTCTCCCACACCTACAACTCAGTTTTTGTGATTAAGAGTATATGAATCAAGTCATTTGGCTGGTAAAAAATAATTAAAAATAAAAGGTTATTTCAATTATAATTCATATATGTAAAGATTTTTAAACCAGAGACCTTTGTGATGAGCTAGTTTTATCCTTAATATGTATTAAATATTTCTGCAAAATGTTTGCTATGTCACATTCCTATCATTTGCGTTAAGACATAGTGTATCTATTCAGAATGCCATAGTCAACATCCAAATGTGTTTTATATAGCATAAAAGCAACTAGACTTAAAAACTATAAAAATGAGAAGAACACTAAAGAAATTGCTGCTGTTCTGGTCCTTCTGTCACAATAAAAGAAAGGCAGAAAAAATGTCATAATAAAGAAGAGTGAGGCTAGAAATAATGAAAAACTTAGTTGGAGTGAAGTGATAGAAATGTAAAACAAGGTATTTGTTTACACAGTACAAGTTGCCTCCATGTGATATCTAAGAAGTCAAAAGCTTAAAGGATTCAAAAGCATTAAAGGCAATCTTCTGGATAGTGAGAATACCCTCAATTCCATTATAGATCATAAAACTTACTAAGTAAATACATTAGTAGTGTAAGCATTTATACTTTGAGTCAAGAAGGAATGAGGAAGAACCTGGAATGGAAATATACCTGAGGCAGTTTGTTAGATAATTTTCTTCTACTAGGTTTTTTGTACCTTCTTCTGATTTCTCTGCCATCAATCTCTGCTAGATCTGGATCAAAGGCATAGCTGTGTTTGAAGGCAATAATTGCTGTGCTTCTAATTGAGAAGTAAGTCCTACATCAATTTCAAATTTGAGAATCCAGTAGTGAAAGAAAGAGTAGAAATTTATAAATTAAAAATACTTATGATGCATATTAATAGTTTTATAAATTTAACTTTTGCAGATATGAGACAACATTGGGGTCTGGGCCCTAAACTGACACCTCTCTGAAATTCACATATTCTCAAATAGCTCTTGGTTTATTTGGTTATGCTGCTTTTTGCATCTTCCTATAGATTCATCTAACAATCAGCTGTTTACTTTTCAGTAGAAGTAGGGGTTTAGTTTCGATCTAAGTGTTGCTTTGTAAACCAGTATTTCTTCATGGCACAACCCCCCAGAACTGTCTATAAAAGCAATTTTCAACTGGAAGCCTGTCTGTAATAAGGGGTCTGCTGACTGCTTCAAAGTGTATGAGAAAAGGGTTAGGAAAGGCAAATTTACCTGTTTGACAGAAATCATCTATTTGTCATCTGTAATGGGGTTCAGGCCTGCATCAGAAAATAGTTGAGGTTCCTCACCCCGAGAAAGGCGATAACCACTGTTCTGAAAACACCAGGTAGCAAAACTAAACCAAAATGAAACTGATTTCACTGTAGCAGAAAGTCAAGAAGTAAACATGTAGAGGTGGAAATGTGTTTTAATGCAATTTATGCTTTCTCAGAAACTGCTCACTTGAAGTAATTTCACTTTTAGTAGTCAGTGCCCACATACACAAAGTTGCTCTGTTGATACTGATGGATTTTACTCAACCTCAGTGATTCTGATGGTCCACACTGGAGAAAACAAACTAATGAGAGCTAAGGGATTATGTTCTATAGTGGCAAAGGTGAATTCAAAAGGTTGTTTTTTCATAAATTAATTTAGGGTAGATTTGTTTTCAGCCCCTCTTTGTGCTAGTGAAGAAAGAGGTGGAGGGAAACGCTGGATATAAGATTGGCCACTCATGCGCATCTATCTTATCAAGCCCTTTGAAAAGCCCTGGGCTGACTCAAGGCCAGAAGGCCAGTGTCCTGCAGAACTAAATTACTTCTGTCCTGCTGCCACTGATCTGAGTCAGATCCAAACCACCATCATGCATACCAGTGAAGTTTCACATGTTGTTAAGGCAAGACAGATCTAAAAGCCAGTGTATCTGGGCTATGCCAAACTTCAAAGATAAGAGAGAGTAATTTTTCATCGTTAATCAAGAAGATCCACAAGACTACACAAGGCTCATCAGCAGCAGACAGCATCAAATTTTAAAACATAACGTATTATCTGCATAATATCTGTGCCTTAAGGAGACCTCAGAGAAGCTCTCTAACCACCCATCACTGACTTCCATGGCATGTACTAAACTAGCTGACTTTAGAAATCCCCACCACTTTACATCAGAGGCTCCACACCCAAAAGACTCCCAGGCTCCACAATCATCATAAATACTTGTAACAAGGAACTTTAGCTGTATCTTTTGTTTACACAAACCGACTACTTCAGTGTCAGAGCCTGCTCCTGCTTCCACTCACATCAATGGGAGTTTTGCCATTCTCTCTAATGAAAGCAGCCCCTAGCACTGTGTTACATTTGATGATGATGGATCGTTATTCATTCCTTGCAAGAACAATAGTTCAGCAACCATGCCAACAAATATGCATGTTTAGCTGTAAGCACCTGAGTAGTCTTATTGGTTAAAGTGGAATTACATAAATTCTTTAAATTAAATGCTCTTTTTGTTTATTTTAATCTACCCAGTCCCTGGATTCCTCCTCTCTCAAGTAGACATGTCTTGAACTACAATACATACAAACTTGGTATAAACTAAATACTATCAGCAAGCATATGGCTGATCTGGCTTAATACTGCAAGTTCTGTAACTCATTATGTGAAAAATAAAAATGCACACATATCCAATCAATTTGCAGTACACCTAGGTTTATGTTTTTGGGCTTTTGTAGTAGAAAAAACACAGCTAACGGTGTTTATATGGAATATAATTCTGGATTGAAATACAGTGTATTGGGTCATATACCAAATATAGGAAACATATGCTATTCAACATGGTGACTCACACAATGAGTAATGTCTAAAGGGTCTATTCTCCCCTGTGAACAGACATAACTCTTAATAATGCTAATAAATCCCCAAGGGCCTCATCTCTCTGAAAGTATCTGCAGTCTTGCAAACTGCACAGACTGCTCAGGGCCACAGTTGTCAGCTCCTCATCACTAGCCCAGCCCTGCCTTCCTCACCCCTACTTGCCCTGGGAGAGCAGTGGTTCAGTGGCAAACAGTTGCAGAGTTGCTCAAGAGCAGAGCCCATGCTGCATCTTCCCGCATGTGTACAAGAGGCTTGATGTCACTGGTTCCTGTTCTCCGACTCCATAATTGTCCTTGAAGCTCTGACAGCAATTGGGATGTTGACTACAAAGCCAGTTTGAAGATGATTTATCTGCTTAAGAAATCTGGTCTGCTTGGTGTGGAGGGCTTCCTGCTCCTTGCCGTATTTGAGGACACGTGTTTGTCATTGTCACTGCGGATGATGGTGGATAACAAGGAGTGACATTCTGGGTCTACACCAGCCTCTTCAGACTTTGTTGGAACCGTGTTTTTGACTGAACCTTCTCACTATGGAAAGCAGTATATGTAGGTTCCAGAGGGCACCAAACTTCAGCAAGCTGCTAACGGACTTACCTGGAACAGGTCTGGGTGCTTGTGAGAGGGACAATTTGTGGTAAAAGCCAGAAGGTGGGCCCTGACTTCAAGAAAGAATATTTTCCCTTTTGAAATACAGAATAATTATAGCCCTAATTTTGGAGCAGTAGAAGACTACAAGCCAGTGTGCAGCCTCAGCTGATAGGTAGGAATCAAGGAAATCCTACAGTGTTGAGCTTTGTGCTCTTTCTGAGCAATAGGATGCAATTTTGTCATTTTCTTCTGGGCCAGAAGTGCTCAGAAATTATAGCACCCCTGTAAAAAACAGAAAGTGGTGTTGATGTGATCGGATTTTAGCCATGTTTCCCAGCAGCAGGAGGCATATGTGTTCATAACACCTTCATACATACACTTACCTGGAACTGCCTCTCAGTCCAATCTCAGTAACATTTGAGCCAATTTTGACAAAACAGTGAATGTATTCAAAAGGCCTTGAAATTCCTGTGAAACTAGGTCTTTGGGTAGAGATGGGAAAGGCTAATTAAATACTGTGTCAACTGTGAGCTCTTATGAGATATCTGGAAAGCTACGTGACAGACACATGCTCACTGCATACCCACTGCTGAAAGAGGCCCATGAAGGGAGCTTAGCTTCTCAATACCTACTCATCCATACAGCTTAGTTCTCTGTTCACTCCTTACCTTTGCTTTGCATGGCTTCAGCAAGCTTTCTCCAATACAACACCAGCCCTTGGCTTGGGAAATAATTTGGTCAGGAGCAGTTCCAGGAGATGACATGAATTAGCTCTTCTCATTAGACTCAGTTCCTCCCAGCCTTCAGCACTATCCCAAAGGTATTGAACAATCACTGTTTATATGATCTACCCCAGGGCACACAACATATATACTTGGTTTTATACTATAAAACCCTATTAATGTGAGCTGCAACAAAGTCTGACCCTTATTTCAAATACTTTAAAAAAACACCACAACACGCTAAGAATAATGATTATTTCTTAGGTACCCCATATGTTATGCTAGCATGATAATTCTTTGAAGCAGCCAGTGTTGTGGAGTGAGTCACTTTGCTTTACTTGTCTTCAGTTCCAGGAATCAGTTCACTGGCTCCCTTTATTCAGCAGTATAGACCTAAACACCAACTCCAGCCCCATTAGCTCTGTTGTTCATGGGAGTCATTGGTTTGATTTAGTCATTCAGAAGACCTTCATGTTATCCCAAGGAAGCCACCCTACTGGTGGAGAAACCTCCTGCCAATCTTGGACCCTCAGCATTGTTAGGAGCAGCTGGCCATTCTTAAGGTTCACTATCTGTGAAAGAGCTAGAAACTTCATCCAGAATACTGAAATTAAGCCAATTCAGAACTCCTCTGAACCCAAGAAGATGTGCCAGGACCTGCTGGGTGCCTCTCAGCTCAACCTCTCATTCAGAGTTGGCATCAAGTATTCCCAGGAGTCCCTGCCTGGCACACAGTACAAATCACTTGATCAAATAAATGCAATGTTGGGCAATAATTTGGCTGTTAAATGAAACCCTTTCCTGTCCGTGGCCTCCCAACACCTTGAGCCTGTTGAGAGGCAGCTGGAGCCTGCAACACACTGCTGCTTGGGAGCTTCCATTGAACTGGTGATGCAGCTGCAGTGGCCTGGTGGGGATAACAGGCCAGCTCAGAGGACAGCTTTAGCTCTGGGAAGGTGGGTTTCAGCGTTTGTTTCAACTCCCTGAAGAGTTAAAAAAGCCATTACAGCATTAGCCAGAAAGTTGACTATAAACCCACAATTTTCTGTAATTGGGCCTCATTAATAAATTCCTCAAGTGTTCCCAAACGCAGGAGAGGTAAAACAAGAGCCACAGGGATCAGAGCAACAGGGAGCTGTGAGGATTCCCGACCATGCTGTTAATTCCACTTAATCAGCTCAGAGAAGCTCTGTATTCAAAAGAAAATAACCATGACTCACAAAATACCCCTGCCAGCAGGGAATGGGATTCTCTCCATTTATAGTAATATTTTCCCTGATTTTTGTCCTTTCTTTCATTATGCTTTTAAGCATGGAAAACGACCCTCCCTCAGGGTACCCTGAGTACCCTCCATGTTCCTGGGCCTTGGTAAATGCTGTAAGAGCTGTGCTCCCAGGGAGTCCCTCAGGGTTTCTGGTAGACCTGTTCTGCAAACTGAATGTGCTAGAGAGTTTTTCCACCAGACCCAGACGAAAAAGAAGTTTGAAGCAGTCTCAGAGGCATAGAGAGGCAGAGTCAAGGTTTATTGCTGTTTAAAGAGGATACAGATAGTAGCAAAATTCCAGAAACAGAGCAAGCCCCATACTCCACTCCCAGCTGCTTGCCATGGAAGGTAGACAAGTCAAACAAAGACAAGACAAATTACAGGGATAATAATTCAGGTCAAGAGAAAAATAGGGATTATGGAGGATGAGAAGGCAGGAGAGCATGCCAGAGCCAGGAGAAGGGAAAGAAAAAAAGTGGGAGAAGGTTTGCACAGGACTTGGTTGTGTGAAAATTTGAGAGCGTAAGAGTCTGCAAGCAGCTGAAAAGCAAGGGAGGTTGTGAAACTGTCAGAGCTGCTGCTTAGGCTGCTCATAACCTCTCTATCTGCACTCTCCTTCCCCTTCCTTCTCAGTATGGAAGATGGAGTGTGAAAGTACTGGGTGCTGCTGTATCGTGTATGGCTTGAAGGGATGTCTGAATATGCCTATGTATAGCCTGATACCTGGGCATGTTTACCTAACTGAGAATCACATGCAGAGGCAGCTGCATATCTGCAAGGGAAGCTTGTTTGTCCTCTTAGAGCTTTTGTATGTGATTCATGTATAAACAAATCATGAGGAGTCGTTGGGACAGCTTTCAAGGGAGAAAATCCTGCCTCAGAACACAAACAGTCTCTTCTGAAGCCAGCATGACTAAGGCAAATGTGTGCTGCCACATGGGCAACAGGTATTTTCTTTAGACACACCACTCGAGGCTTTCCAGCATAAAAATCTCCCTTGAAACGTGCAGTTTTGATGTCCTAACGAGCAGTAGGAGGGGTGATGTTACAGATGAAAACAGTTCCTGACACTGCCCCCTATTTGTTTCTCTGTCCCACTTGCCGACTAACTCTCTTACTTGATATTTGGGAATCCTCTAGTCTCAGCATCTATTTACTTTATTTTATTTTTATGAGTGTCCTTAAATGTAATGGAAGAATAAACATTTCAGTTTTCACAGCCTTCTGGCTTTTCATGGGAGCTTAGCTGCATCCACTGTGTTTACAAAACAGAGCTGCGTCACTGGGTTTGTTAATTTGATGATTCTTGGACTATCCTTAATTTTGGCTGCCAGGCTCCTATTTAAATGCAGAGTTTGTTATGTTTTCATAGGTCCCAAGAGGAATTCCTCGATCAAAGTTTTAGAGTAACACAAGACCAGCCATTTTTATAGCTCAAAGAATTACCGAGTTGTCAGCAGTTGTAGGCCACTGCTGGGAACTCTGTCACAGCAAGAAGCCAATGCTCCATGTCCCCTCCTGAAGCTACACCAGCCTCCTAGGGACTGTCCTCTGGAAGGGAAATGCCATCAGGCTGAAGCCCTTACCTTTGCACAGGTGTGTCTGTGCTGGGATCAGGAGAAGAGCCATGACTGTGCATGGAGTGGAAGTACCTCCTCCGGATTAGAGCTGCACTAGTCACAACAAATGAAAGGGAAAAAAGGTGGTCGCAAACAGTGAAACCACAGAAAAGTATGCAGTTTACCTTGAGAAAGGGTGGTTAAAGGAGTCCTGCTCTCCAACAAGCTCCAACAGGTCCATGAGCTACTCTGCCATGCGAGACTTGGTGTTTCCTCACACTCTTGCGCAGGCAACACAGAGCTGGGGGCTGTTTGCCATCTGGGCCTCTTCCTCAAGCCACACAGGAGGCAATGTAAGCAAGGGACAGGAGGGGAAGGCAGGAGGAAACGTGATTTCCTTCATTCTAAACAAGCCTGATATCCCTGCCTCGAGCTTAGCGCGCAGCCTGCCAGCCCTCCTGCATATCTTCACTGGGAGCATACAGCCCTGTGCACACGCACAGCCATCATCAGTGTGCAGGGAGACAGTGCTGCCTTTGAGTAGCCCTGAGAGCGCTGCGAGCTGCCTGGCTCTTCCGTCCTCTCCCATGAATGCATTATTGACAGCGACCACAGAGCCAAGGAGCTTGCAGTCTGCCTCCTGCATGGAGGCACCAGCTGCGGCTTCCCTGGGATGTTACTGCTGGCACGGGCCATCCTGTCTGTGTAGCAGGAGGGAGAGGGGGAGAGGAGGGACTTTTGGATGAGGCTCACCACTGCATTGAGCTTACAGCTACATTTTCCCTTGGGATTGTGAACTACAGCCCCAGGCTTCCCAGGGACTTCAGCACCCAGCTTCAGCCCCACTCTTGGCCAGCCCAGGGTGGGTAAAGCTGTCATCCTACATGGCACAGAGGCTATCTGTGTGCCTTGTTTGCCATGCCTGGGAGGAAAGGGGGGCTCACAGCAGGCCTTATGTGGGGGCTACCATCCCATCCAGCTTCTGGGCAGATGTAGCCCTCGGAGGCACAACAGGATGGAGCAGAGAAAATGCAAATAGCAGCTGTGGAGGCCTTACTTCAGTGGACCCACACCCGAGCCTTTAAAGTGATGGAAAAAAAATGGCGTTTCTAGAGACTGGGAAAAGACAGTGTGGACTTTGCTGCAGCCCAGGAAGCCACTAAAAACTGCTGCATCTGAAGCAGGGCTTGACTCTGTCTGCGGAAAGTAGAGATGTGTTTTAATCAATCTGCACAGAGCAGGTCTGAGTTTTCCCATTAAGACCCTTTGGTTTAAAATGTGATTTTCTGATACAGCTAACCCAAGAGGCTAGAAACTGTGGTAGCTTTTGGCATGCTCAGCTGTGTGATAGCCATACCTCAAGTCTGTGGCCAATGCAGTGTCCCGTCACATCTTGTGCTCTTCCACCTTCAGCCCAGACCCAAGTGTTGTTAAGATTTTTGGTCTCAGAAATAATCAGCAGCAAAGGAACCACCAGGCCATAACTGAGTCCCCAGCTTTTTCCAATATGAAGCAATCTGTCCTTACCCCAAATTGTAATTGTCTCGCATGATAGTGCACCCTTATTTGGAGAAAATAGCATTCTTCCCAAATCCCACTGAACAGCCTGTAGAAAAAGGAAGAAATAGAAATTTCATCTCTGTAATTCCTCTACCACAATACAGAAGTGCAGGTTAGGCACAGCAAAGCAATCTCCTTCAGCTCTTTCATTGCTATTAGAAACAAACAAAACAAAAAATCCATTGGTTAACTAGAAACTGCAGAGTAACAGAAACTACCACCTAGAAACTCGTTACTCCCATTCAAGGCAAGATTATCAATGCATTATCCACGAAAAGACACGAAATCCATAGTAAGTTTTGTCATGAGTAAGATGCAGAACACAAAGAATTAAAGAAGTCTACTTCAAGCACAGAATTAGCACCATATTTATTTGACAAACTCAGTGGTTTCTTTAATCAGCAAACTTTCAGTATACGTCTGCCTCTAAAAATGCGTAAGGCTGCTGTGCCTTAAGATGAGAGGTGACAGTGGAAAATGGTAGAAAAACAGTGAAGATGTCCAGGTCAGAAGAAGGACAGTTTCTAAATCAAGTTCCTGCCTTATCAGCAGGGATTATGTCTCTTCTCGAGTGTTAGAAATATTTTCTGCCTCCTGGTTTTACACAGAGAAGAGTGCATTGGTTGGATCTGTGGAGATACGGTTCTCAGGCTCAGCTCTTTCCCACCAGAGGCAGGTATGTGCTACACCCATCCTGTAATTAGTGCCTGCTCTGGGCCTCTTGTGGAGGACGACTGCAGTTTGCCAACATATTTGAAACAGATCTCCATGTAATTGGGAGTGCTTCCATGAAAGTATTCTGTCTTGTTAAAACATCCAAAATCAAATATGTGCCTGCCAGATAGAGGATCATCCCAGCTAGAGATGAAAAATGCCTTAGATCAGAGAGTCCATCCCCATGCTAAGGTAGGATATAGCTCTCAACAAAGCTCTGTTATGCTTCTTGATTTCTCTGCAGGATTCATGCCAAAGGTTTTTATCATCAATCCAGAGGAGTATCTACACAAGAGAAATTCCAAAACAGCATCAGGGAACAGTATGCTTTTTTTCCTTACCTCTTTTGTTATTTCCTCACATTAAACAATTAATTGACTTTAATTGTGCTTGCCTCAGGCAAAGAAGCCTGGCAAATTTGAAAACCATTTTTATTATATAGTTAGGTGGGTTTACTTGCCAAGCATACTTTCCCAAGTTCTCTGAACATCCTACTCATCAGTTGCTAACAAAGGCGCCATTCATATGAGGGCTACCAAACAGGTTTGCAGCAGGGTTCACAACTGGCCCAGGGTGACAGTCCTCAGACCCACCCCCTCATCTACTACTATGGCATCCAAGGTCATCTATGTTTAAAGAGGGCGATTAAGCCTCAGTAAGGAGAGGGCTCACTTAAAGGAAGGCTTAAGTGGAATTGTAATGCTTTGGAACAAAATTGCAATCAAAAAGGTCCCGGTACAGCTGCCTCTGCTGTCTGGCTGAGCACCACCAAGGTATATCCAACTCTGCTCCTTCAGATGGCCACACCTGATGCACATCAAGCAGTCCCTTCTGTGTGCAGCCACTAGCTGTTCCTTCTCTAATTCAATAGCTCCTGATACATATTCAGCTCCATCTTCAGCCCAAGGAGGTTTACTGTCCATTTCCTGTTTTCATAGGGAGCATCCCAAGCACCAGAGTGTAGATGGCAAGAAAACATTGTCCTGCCTTCTGGCTGAAGCTGGATCCAAGAGCTAAAAATAGGATTAAGTCCAAGAGTTTTATAAAAGACAGAGGGTGAATCTGTAGCGGTTAGGAGATAAGGCTTTTCAGGGTGAGGGAGGAATTCAGCCTGGGTCCATGGGCTGAACCCTCACAAGGTGGTGAAGTCTTTCACTTTGCTCAAACATGGAAATAAAGCTGCCTGTAAACTTGACACCAGACTGTGTTCATGCCATGTCCTCTCTGTTACCTGGGGATGAAAGATCTGCTTTGCACTTCAGAAGTGCGGAAGAGCATTAGGACTCCCCCAAGGCCTGTAGCACTGCGCTCATCAGGAGTCCCAGCTAACAAACCTGCCTGGAAACAAGGTTAACGGGGAATGCAGAGCCTGATGCCAGGGCAACAGGCCTTCACTGATTCTGTGCTGGGATCTCTGGAACACACCACCCAGAAATCCTGCGTGCCCCCTTTTATCTTGCATTGCCATGAACAAGAGGGTTCCAGCTACAGCCTTTGTACCAAGAGTGCACATTTTTAATGAAGTGTTGATAGAAAGAACTGTGCTGAGATTTCCTGTGAAAACCAGGCAGAATATCTGGTGTTTTCTGCCTTGCGAAAGTCCAGTTTGACTGTTTGGAGAGTGTGGACTGTGCAGTCTGCCCCTTCTGTACCCTCCTCCCCATAACACAGACTGTGACTCAAAACCCACAATATATCCTTTTATCTGAATATAATGCATGGGGCAACATGAGGTGGAGCTGCTGGTGAAAGAGGTCATGAAGTTCCACTGTGCTAGCATTTTGAAAGAGAATCCTATGAAAAAAATAGCCCATGACACGGCTGCAAAGAAAGATTCTGCACTCTGTCAATGTCTTGGCATGGACTTAGCAGGGAGTATGGGGCTGGACACTTGCGGAGAGTGGGATTTTCTTGGCATTGGTCACAATGAGTGTGGTTGTCCAAGCAAAGTTTGTGGGGGAGGCTGAGGGGATAGAAGACGACAGACATGTTAAAGGGAAGTGTGTTCCTTACATAATGAGACATTGTAACATATGTTAAAAAAAAAAAAAAAAAAAAAAAAAGGAAGAAAAGGGAAAAGAGAGTCCAGGGTGGTGAAAGGATTTCCCCAGCAAGGGGGTTGAGCAGAACATAGTTTTGGCTTACCATTATGGGCTATTGTGTCTTTGTAGGCATAGGGCTCTTACACTGGACCAGCTTTTGTGTCAAATCTAGCTGCAATGCCTGAGTTCCCCAAGCTGCCTCTCATCTGTGAATCAGCTTTGGTTTGTTTCTACCCATGCAGCTGCTATTTTTCATTTAGTCTAATTTTAGCATATGTACCAGCAGCTGCAAATGTAAATGGTCCCATTTGGTATCCACCGCATCCAAATGGAGAAGTGGCCCACGCGAGGTATGCTGGGTTCCCCCTCACTGAATTACTTAAAAAAAAAAGACAAGTAATAAACAGTTTGTGAAAAGTATGATATTATGAAAAATTGTTTTGCACAATTGTATGTTTTGCTTTGGGGTTTGTTGTGTTTTTTTTTTTTTTTGGTTGCTTTTCTTTTTTTTTTATATAAATTGGACATAAATTGTGAGGTTTAAACACAAATATTTCCTTGCAGAACTGAGAAACAAGCGACTTTGTCTCTGAGCTGCAACACCAGACCTGGAGACTGGAGCTTCCTGGAAGCACAGAAACAGGGAAAAAAAGTAGACTTCCTGCAACAAGAGGTATTTTCACATAATGGTGTGTTTGTTTCTGGAGAAAGGATACAAATGCCCTAGGGGAAAAAAAGAGATGATAAAAACAAAATAAATCAGGTAGAGATAGTAATGAACTGATGGAAAATATTAAATTTATATTAGTAAGTCTGCCAGGTTCAAGACAGTTTTTAAGAAAACCATTGAGCTGTCTGGGGGAATTGATTGACATATCACTAGGATTTTGATATATTTTGATATATTTTGAGATATATGATATATTTTCCCTGATGGTGATCCTGCTTCCTGCCCACACCACCCACCTCACATGCGAGAACCAAAGCAGGTTTGGCTCCTGCCTGTGTCAGTATGTGGATCATGGCCTACCAAAGTTTCACACACATTGGTTAAGTGCTACACCAAAACAAAGCCAAGAAAATCGAGGCAAGAATCCCTCATCCATTCTTCAATCACTGTACCTCTATAGGAAAGGGGAAAGCACTTTTATTCCCCTCTCTGATACAGCATGCTGGTCCTTCCCAGATGTGCTCTTTGCTGTGCTGTGCACACTGTGAAAGAAATTCAGATGTCTATCCTTCTTGTTCTGCAAAACTTAGATGTTTTAGTTCCTGAGCAAGGTCTCTGGCTGGGGTTATTCCTTCCTATTCTTTCAACAAAACAAAATAAGCAGTGCTCATTTTCAAGATTATACAGCAAAACCTTAATGTTTACTTATCTGGGGACATGCTTTGAGGTCTTGCCTTCTACCAAATATGTTTCCATTTTCTAGCCAGGGACTAGGCCATATGGGATAGCTATACAGATCCTCAGATCAGCCCTATCCTGCCCTGGTGGTGTTCTCCCCATACTATTATGGTCCTGTATATCAAAAGAGAGACCAAACGGGTTTCTGTTTATTTTGTTTTTCTATATGCCACGAGGCAGGCAAGTTGGGTGGGAGTTTAAGAATAATAATTAAAGCATCAATACAATAAAATCATTTTACCTCCTTAGTGAACTTTGAAGTTTCATGTTGAGTATTTCAAACCAGCAATCCAGATGTGAACTCCCAGATTACTGGCAGTCTTTGCTCATTAATCTTGCTGAATGAGAAGCAAAGATCTTTTACAGTCATTAAGTAAGGCCTAACACTGCTCCTTGCAAGGATGAATGCTGTACCTGGAAAAGACTGTGTCAGCTGAAGCAGTGACTAAAATATTTGTTAGGTGAGTAGACGGGGGATTCAGTACCCTTGCCTGAGCACTGGGTGGAACAACGCTGTGTTTGGCCATCACTTTTGACACTCTTACTGCCTGTCTGCTTGTTTTCAATCATGAACATGCTGTATGCTCCATCTGCTTCTCCAAGATGTACATAGTGCTAGGGGTAAGCCAGATCAGCTTTGGTGTTCCTCGCACACTTAAGAAGCAGGCTGACTTTTGCATGTGGTAGGTTTTTTTTTTGAGTCAAATTTCAACATCATTACAGGGTTGTCAATAACTGTCAATACCAGAACAACTGTACTGAAGACAAAGTACGGCTCTGAAAATCAGCATGGCAGAATCAGGCCTTCAGGTATAAATTATTCAGCTCCATCACCTTGGCTTGCACATCACACTGTTTGTACAGTGGAAATAATAACCAGGCAAGCAAGTTTTATAACCAAAATAATTGCACTCTCAGTGAGAAGAGGCCCACATGCAGGTCACTGCCCACTTTGTTGTCATCACCATAAAATCCTGACATAAATACAGGTTGATATGAAACCTTCCCATCACAGCAGCCACATGCCATCCACCGCTTCCAGCCTCTGTGCTACTAGGATGTCCAAAGGCAGATGAGAAGCAGCAACATGTGCATACATTCCAGGGGACACGCACCTTCCCGGCTTTGCCCCTCTGAAAGGGGAGATGAAGCAGGGACAGAGGAGCCTGCAGGGTGTCTGTCTGCTGCCTCCTGACTTGAACACTAGAGCTGCAGACTCTCTGTGGAACGGTCTCCTGTCAAATTCATGGGTTTATTTCAGAAGCACAAGGGCCTCATACAGTTACTCAGAGCACAGTAAGTAAAATACAACATACAAATCATGGGATTTCATGTCTGAATTGCCTACTGGTCATTCTTTGTCAGCAGTCAAGTAATAATATTCCTTGAATTGGATGAATCCCTGGGTTCGCTCTCAAATCTTTTTGCCCTTTCAGACATCCCTGTTCTCTGTGGTTGTGCTTGTTTTACACCTGACCTTTCATCTGAGTTATAACCAGCTAAAATGTTTGTTCATGCTTGTTGGAATTATGAGTGGTTCCTGGTCTTCAAGTATAGAAAAAGTTATGCTGCTGCAGGCCTGACCCCTGCTACATGTTTACAGATACAATTTCTTTTTTTGAAATACAAGTTGTTGCAAGCATTTGCCATTAGACACATGCAGTACCCGCATGTATTTAGGTTTGTTCTGTGAATATTTACATGGCTATAAACAGAGTGCAGTTTGGGGTGGCAGGATTGTATCACTGATTATTTGTGACCATTTCATGTTTTTTAAATCTATGAATATAACTGTTTCTTGGTTTCAAGCAAAACCAAACAGTTATATTGAAAATGTGTAGCAAAACCCAACATATTTGTTCTGTATCATTCTCTCTTTATTAAAGTTTTAGTCAAGCAGGAACACAGAACACACTGGATACTGCATGGCTTATAGAATAAGCAGCATATGGTTGGTAACAACTGGCTGCTATTCAGCCATTCGTCAACATTCCTTCCATATACTGTTGGGCAACTAAGTAAAAACAATTTTACCTGTCAAAATCAGATTATCAACAAATAGGGAAAAGTACTCAAAATGACATCGTGAGATATACATAGGAAGTAATTTTACTAATTCCATGGTAACTTGATAACTGAAACAAAGTTGAATCAATCTACTTTTCCACTGTCATGTGCTATTTACATAATGGGACATTTTTTTGTTTGCTGATGGAAAACTTAATACAATTGGACAGTGGAGAAAAGCACTAGAGATGCATATACTACTTTGCATCCTTCCATCAACTTACTTGAATACAGGGTCAGGGAAATAAATGCATAAAAACATCAAGATCAGTAGTTTGTTGAGTTTCATGCCCCCATTATTAGACACAGATTTTAATTAACCAAATTATTAGTGAGTCTTGCTCAGCCTCCACAGAGGTGTGCCCCCCTTTGCTGAAACCCCTGACCCACGGGCCAGCAGTCCTGCTCTTCTCAGGAGCAGTGCAGGTTTGGAGAGGAGAGCAAACCATCGAGTCTGAAAACACTTCCTATGGCAAAGTCACCTCTCACTTAGGCTAAAAATTTATCCCCTGTGCTCTGCTCAGATTTGGGGAGCAGCTGTCCCCATCCCTTCCAGTTCTCTTTGTGCTGCAGGGGCTCTTGTAGCTGGGTTGAAAGGCCTAAGGAGTTGAGTTGAAGAGTGATGGACCTCAACAAAACTCTCATTTTCTTTGGTTCCTCTTCCCCTCCTTCATCTTTGTTGAAGGAGATTGAAGCTCCCAAATTGGTGAGATCCAGCTGCAGTGCGCTGGCCTACCAGCACAGGGGGTTTGTCCAGGGACAGCAGGTATAGGGCTCAGTGCCTTATCTCTCCTACAGGACTCATTCTTCCCTTTTGTGCCTCCCTGGAGATTCATATGTCAAAGTATGCTCACCAGTGTTGGTCTAACTGGAGCCCCATGGCTCACCCTGTGTTGCCTCATGCCTGCATCACACTATCCAGACATATCCACATCAGTGCAGTAGAGGCACCCAAAATTGCATTTGCTATATTCAACTGTACCCGCCCTGCCTCAGTTTCCCCCCATTTAAGATGGTGTTACAGCCTCCCACCATGGGTCATTACGACCAGAGAGTGAATATCTCTGATGTGCTTTGCAAAGGAAAGGTGCTGTGTGTTCCCAGCACTGAGTACATTCATTTCTTAGAACAAAGCTGCTATAAGAACACAGAACTTGCACTTGTACAGTAGATGTTTCTGGCATAACTTTTATGAGGTTAATATAATATTCATAACACTGCTAAAGGACTATTTGTTGGACAAAAGGATTTTGCTACTGGCATTTATCTATAGAAAAGTTTTTCTGTTTTATGCCCACATACTAGCATATAATTATAGTAATAAAGTCTAGTCCCTTGCTTGAAGTGACTGCTGCCAGTATTATGAAATCATGGCAATGGTTGTAAAAATAAAAGAGGTCATAACCCCTCCACACACACACACACCCACTCTGTAGCTGATATCAAATAGCTTTGGTGGGAAAATGCAGACCTTTAAACTTTCTCTACCAAACTCAATGCATTCTGTATTTAACTTATCCTCTAAAACAGTTCGTGTTATAGGAATTTGAAAACTGCCTATAACCACGGAAAAAGTCTGTACTTAATTAGCTACTGAGTCCAGCTCAATTTAAGTAAAATAACAACCATTTCTTTGTGCTAACTATTTTTAATGATATGCGTTACATGCATCAGCCTGTCCTTATGCCAAGGCTATTCGAGCACTAACTCCTGCTTCACTGTTCTAGTTTTGGCAAAGAGAAGTATCAGGAAATGTCTGCATGGAGATGCTTTTTCAGGTCTACCAGGGCAAGAACATTTTTTTCTCAGGAACAAAGCCAATTATTTCAGATTTCAGTGGTGTCAAGCATAATACATTACAAGCTCCCAGGTTCCTTCTGGGAAAGTGGTGCAGGGACCTGGAGGACCATAAAGGCAGGTAGGAAAGGCCTACATTATCTGCAGACACTTATCTAGGGACTTCAGCAGCAAATACCCCTTTTTCTCTATTATAAAATGTAAGCAGCAGAAAAAAAAGGTGTTATAGGACCTGTGCTAGAAGGGAAACGCAGAGCAGGCACAACATGAGCCACTGTGTACCACAACAATAGTTGGTACCCATGGCAGCAACCCAGTATGGAGTGAGGCTGGCTCTGGCTGCTGAGCATCTCCAGGTACAAACCTGCACATAGGGCTTTTTGGTGTCTCCTTTCGTGATGCTTACTCTGAGGCCCTGGTTTCACAAAGTGAGCCACCCTACTGAAGGAGCTTCAACTTCCCCTGATGTTCAGAGGGAATCTGCAAAAGCCATGCCCTGCAAATAAGTATGACTTGGGCACCTGATGTCTCTCATTGTAGCTTCAGATTTGTATCTGGCCAAAACAAGGCAGAACTGATGGTGTAGTCTGAGAGTAAGAAGAGGAATTAGGGATAAATCAGACAAGCGCAAGACTGCTGCATTTGACAGCCTCTTCCTGTTCTCTAAACTCTTCATAGTCTGAAGTGTCACAGGCATATAATGGAGACAGTTGAAAAGTACAATTCCCAGCACAGCCCTGAGTGAACTGCCTTGTTTTGTTTTCTTAGCTGAGGCCTTTGGAGACAGTGAGGAAAGGAAAACAACAACAAAATTCTCAGTTGTTCACTCTTCTTTACTGGAAGTGAAAAGGAAAGAATAACAAGCAATGTAGAGAAGGAAGAAGGTAGCAGGAGTAATTTACAGGTTGCAAAAGGGAGAAAAGTTGCTCAGAAAGAGTGATGCAGGACATGAGAATGATTGGAACGATTTAAATAGAACTCACTTGAATGAAAAACTGGAGATTTCTTACATTTTCCCTCTTGCTTCTGTGCCTCATTCAGGAAGAGGCAAATTCAGAAAATGAGTGCAAGCTGGACACAAACAGGTTAAGCTTAGAGAACAAAGTAGTAAAGCCAAAAATATGGTGACAGATCCTGCTCTTGTTTATCCTGGGGTAAATCTTGAATTGTCCCACTGGGATGACTCTGGGTTTGCCTCAGCACAACTGAAAGCAGAATGTGGCCCTTGCACAATACATCCAGATGTTGCTTTTTTCTATGATGAAAATGTGAAAGATTCAACGAGATCTCTCAGACTGATGAAATTCACAGCCTCCACCCTCTCCTCATGTAGCTCTCGTTAATTCAGCTGAGTTACACCAGAGACAACTAGGCTTTTGGCTCATGGAACTTTTTTTTTTTTTTCATTGTTTTACACTGCAAACCTACTATACAGGTTTGTTGGTGCCTGTGGTTTAGCAAACCAAAGACATCACAGTGCTTTTACAAAGAGGGCTGATCTAAGGGAAACCTTTCTGATGTCTAGGATATCAACATTTTTCTTTCCTTCTTACCTTATCTGCAGTCTACAGACATTAACAACAACCTGCAGAAGGAAATATTCCCCTTGTCCCTCTTGAGCACCATGCAAGCAGCAGATAATCAGCAGGCAGAGAGGTAATTATTCATTATTTGCTGCTGAACTGCTTGGTGCAGGTATATATCCTTTACTTCAGCTGTCTCTCACATTGTTTCTGGCTGAATGATCTCATTTTGCACAGATTTCCAGAACTTTGTAAAGAAGCCCAGAGATATAGAAGGGATCCATCATTTTACACTCCCTTGCCAGATTTTGGCACTATATAAGCAGGTGCTCAGACATGTTGGAGAGCCAGAAAATCAAGGTAATTGCAAAAGAAGATGGATGGTGGATTTGACTCACTGAGCTTACATGGATGTGCCTCATGCTTATCGCAGGAGCCAAATATTGCCCCAGTGAAACAGTGCACAGATCTGGGGACAGCACAGAGTGGAGAGAGCTGGGGTGGGTAAATGTGTAGCACCCTGCTATTCTTCTTCCTCAGAAAACTCTCCACATTGTGAGGCTGAGGGGATCGTGGGTAGGGAGCAAAATTGCCCTGTCCTGCCTGGCAGCACAAGCAGCTGCCTTCTCTGCCTTGCAGTTAAATGCCAGGGCCTGCCAGACTCTGCCTGCTGCCAGCTGGACCTGCTCAAACACGGAACATGTCCCCTGTGGTGGGGCTGGCCAGGCACAGACTGCATGGCTGCGGTGACTTTATGACACTCACAATCGACCCTTACCTCCTTCCTTCAACAGTATCTCATTGACTGTCCCCAGCAGGTATGTCAGATCTGACATGTGAGTCACAGTTTTGTCTGAGAATCAGAGGATACTTCACTACCATCTTCAAAACAAGATGAGCTAAGGGTGGCTTATCCTCCATGAATCCAGCTGCAGACAGAGAGGAGTTACTTGGTTATGGACAGGGAATCACCTTCCCTCTGTCTCTACCTTCACTCAATTTACACAACCGCTGGCATCATGCTGGCACAGTCTTTGCTCTCCTGTCTCTTTTTGCCATGCAAACTTCTCCATACTTTTGTCATATGCTATTGAAGCTGCAGGTCCTGATCCTGTCATATCTGGGGTCTCTTATGGCCCTCAAAGTGCTTCTGCTTTCAACAGGCCTAGGACCTGTTGTACTACTCCCAGATTTGGGCAAATGAAGACAAAACACCTGGATGTGTGGTCATAAGGCTCATCCTGCTTCCATGGAAGTCCACAAGAGACTCCCGTTATTTCACTGGGCACCTGTGTAGGCTCCCTCCAGTTCTCCCAGTGAAAGATATCTTCTACAAAAGTTTTACCTCAGCAAGCCAGGGCATTTTTTAAACCAATAACTGACAAAAAAAACAAACAAACAAAAAAAAACAAAAAAAAAAAACAAAAAACCCTAACCAACTAAACACATGGTTGTGCAACAGTGAAATAACTTTTTTCTGCTTCTGAAACAGGAAGTTCTCTGGTGGCTCCTTTCCTGGAGCACCACAGCATCCCTTCTTGTTGGTGAGAGTGTCCCTTTGGTTTGCCATGGTGGACCTAGGCTGCATCATCGTTGCTTTGCCATCTGCAAGCTAGGCTACCAGGAAGAGTGGGGCAGGCATCAGGGTTCCCGGCAAGACTTTCCCCTCCCGCACCAGACCCCATCAGGTGACAGGATCATAACAGGGCTGGTAGGGTCACGGAGTTGTGCAGAACCAGGAGAGAGGCTTGTGGTCCTGGACTAGTGTCACAAATCACCTCTCATGTATTACCCTTGCTCATGGAGAGCCTCCTCACAGATGATGTTCTTGGGCACAATAAGCCTGACATCAAACTGTGTGTCTGTATCTGGGGTTTCTGTCTTAACATCCCACCCTACCTTCCCAGGGCAGTGTCCTTACAGCAGACCAATATGGCCCAGCAAACCCCATGTCATCTGGGACTGCCATTCTATGACTCACTGTTTGGGGTAAACTCACTTAAATCAGCACCTATCGGCACATGCTTCAGCTCCTGTCTGCTTTTACTCTGCAGAACTGCAGAACCACAGATCCACAGGACAAACACACTTTCTGGTTGTGTGCTTTCATGGTGTCCACCACAGTGGGGCTGTCTACAGAGGTTTCCCTAACACACTTGAGCAGACTGACCAATAGAGCATGCAGGGAGCTGAAATAAATCCTCTGTGCTATTGCTACCCCCCTTTTTAGCTGCCTAATCAGGGCATAGCAGCAGCAAAGTCAGAATTGTTTAATAACTTTTGCCCAGCATGAAAGACACAGAGAAATACCCAGATACCCAGGGAGAAAGAAGCTGCCCTTGGGCACAGGCTTTAGATACACAACAATGAGACACAGGAGGGGGCACGACACATGACATTGCCTCTGGCCAAAATCTATTTCTCAGGGAAGTGTTCAGCAAAACAACAGCCATCACCACCACAGAGCTCTCCGGGTTGTCACAGGAGATGATTACACTGGTTAGCCTTAAAGTTAAAATCAGGAAAAAAAATATGTTTGGATCGATTCTTGCTAGCAATTGAAAAGAGAGGCTCAGACTGCCCTATATGGTAAAAGTGCAGCTCACATTCAGTGGGAAAATGTGGATTTTATTTTCTTCAGTTACAGTGGTTAATGCTCTCAGCTCATTTTAATAATGCTTTTTATAAGCCCGCTTTGATCCAGATGTGCTATGTTATATTGTGTTCGTTTTGGGGATACTGGGCACTTACAACACATTAATGATGCTCACATAAAAAGAAGGGATCCAAAAGCTATGGTCAAATAATTACTTCTAACTTTTTTCCAGGACTTTTTCAAAACTCCTGAATTTGCTTTATCTCTACAGGATAAGGCTTGTCTATATACCAGGTCTGAAAAAATATAAAAGATCCTGGTTTGACCTGAGGTTGACCTTTCTGTACACAAGCCCCGCTATTGTAGAGGAACCAAAAGCAGCAGTGCTTAGCAAAACCAAACCAAACAAGCCCAAGAAGCAGACGGAGGGGCTGGAGCGGTCGCCCCACAGAGAGGTGCAGCTCAGATTGCCAGCCCCTGCCTCTGAGCACCCTGGTGCCTGACAGCCAAATCTCAGCGAAGACCTCAGGGAGCGTTTGTCAGCTGTGAGCCCCCGCAGCCACGTTCCTGCCCGACTTTAGAAAGCTCATGTCTAAAAGCAGAAGCAAACAACTGTAGTGCTTGCTCACATCTACTCTTCAGAAGAAAAGGGGTTTTGGTTTGTTTTTTTTTTGAGTCAAACTTGCTGTAAGCCTCCTTGGTTTCATCATCCTGAGAAAGGCATGTTCAAAGCAGGCTGCAACTGCTCACAGATTGCTGAAGAATCCGGACTTGCAGTTACTTGCAGGAATTTGGATTATTACTCATCCTTTAAATCTGAGACATTTTATACCCATGCAAATCCTAATTACAGAAGCTGCATCCACTTTGTGATTCCCTGGTTTTTAATGGGTCCTGTTATGTGATACGAGGATTTTTCACACAGACATGGAAATACACTCGTGGCTTCCTGGCCTAGCTCCCACATTTGAACTACTGGTGCTTTGACTTCTCTGCAGGAAGCTGCTGACCACACTCCTGCTCTGCAGATCTTTGCTGTGCTCTGCACATCTCTGCTGCTTAGCAGAACAAATCAGGAAGGGATAGTTCCCTTAAGAGAAAATTGCCTGCAACTGAAAAAAAAAACAAACCCACCACTTTTTAAAGAATTGCTTTGTCAAAATACAGTTATGTTTTTGCTGGAACAATCTGAAAAGTGAGTCTTTGTGTAAAAAACTAGACATGACAAAGTCACAGTTTAGGGGGTACTCTGCAGTAAGGGCAGTTTCAGGGATGACTGCAAGATGAGATTAATCTCCCTTCTTTGGTGCTGTGAGCCTGCTGTAAGGCTGGATGATGCCTTCAGGAGGCATGGGTCCGGAAGCCTTTTGCAGCCCACCACAGACCTTCTCCCCTCACTCCCACTAACACTCCATTGGCTGGCCTGTTCAGAAGGGCTGAAACACCCCCTGCACCTTAGCAAGAAGCTCAAGAGGGGATTTTGCTCCAGGGCACCCTGGGCCACGCTTTCCCAAGGCCACACAAGCAGCCAGCTAGTCTCACTGATTTTAATGCAATTGCTCCCATGAGTGACATGATCAGGATTAGGCCAGAGAAGTCCCACTCCTACTGCTGGCTATACAGATCCCTGCGTCAAAACCAGTTTTCCTTACAATATTCAGTGCTTCCTTTCACATCACTGGCAAGTCTCGGCCTCCCAGCACACCAAGAGATGAAGAGGCTGAGAGGAACAACCTGACCTTCTCAGGACTCACAAAAGCTGCAGTTCAGCTTGTGCTCTGGAGGAAAGTGGTGGTCTTACAGTATCAGAAATAGTGCAGCTGCCTGAGCCACTGAAATATTAACATGCTGCATCAATTTATGTGCTTCCTGAATGAAATATATTTTACTTTTATCAGCCATCTGTTTTTCAGACTTGACATTGGTGGTTTCAGTTCTGCTGCTAAAATGCACTTTGCACTCAAGAAAATATTTCCTGTTCTGATTCCTTCCCGGTGGCTTACAGAAACTGTGAGATCAGACAGCGATGGAAACTGTGGCCATGTCCTCCTGCAGCTGCCCAGCAGCAGAAACACAGATGTAGCCAGCTACTGTTCCTGAGAGGGGGCACACACAGTGAAACCACCTCCTGCCCGGTACCTCTGCTAAACAGGAGCCCATACCAGAGCCTGGCCTACATGGAGGATGGAGTGAGACTGACAGAACCATTTCCCTCACACTCTGGGTTGCACCCCTGCACCCTGTCTCTGAGCAGAGGCATTCTCTCATGTGCAACAGCAGGGCCAGCAGGAGCACGTCTGCCAAGACGTGTGTGCCCAGGCACAGCTGAGCCTGGGATGTCCTCCAGTGCCTTGGCCCTAGCATGTGCCCTCATCATGCCCTGACCTAGCTGCCCCTTCATGGGACCACCCTGTCCCAGGGCATGGCACCCTGCCCCAGCCCTGTGCCCTCCTCTGCTTTGTGGCATTCCTTGTGCAAACCCAGCTTCTCCCAGGGCAGGGGCTGCAGCGCTAAGGAAGCAATGGGGAAGATGTCTGAAAAATGAAAACAGAAGCCTATCGAAAGCCAGGGACATTTGTCTTCACCTAAATAAACAAATTAAGCTGATTTACGCAGTGGCAGGCAGTTTCACACTTTAAATTAGACTGCACCTATACCATCTGATTGGGATCAGGCTCTATGTAAACCGTGAGTGATTTCACACTTCTATCACATTTAGTTCTTGCTATCATTTAGATCTAGTGTAAAATTTCATAAATGAGTACAGAAACAACAGTGTTGTTCAAAAGGCACTAATAACAAACCAGGGAAGGGGAAGTCTTAAGAAGTCAGTGCACTTGGCCAACATGGCTACAATGGTTATGTTGTTAATCAAATACTATCGGAAATGTGTATTAAATGAGGCCAAAGCATGTGTAGTAGTACACTGTGACAATACCAGTGGGGGCAAAGTTAGTCAGACCAACACTTCAGGTGTTTTATTAAGTCCTGGTGAATAATGTAGAAATAGCCATCAATAATTTAACCAGTGATTCACTGAAACACTGAGGAATTTAAATTATTAAACAAGTGCTCTTTGGCTAATTTATAGAGCTGGATCTATAAGATGAAAAATTATTATTCAATTTTATTATTTGACCACAGTTAAACAATACACAAACATGTCATTTGTTACTTAGATGTATTTATGCCCAGTGCTGAAGCTCTTCTGCTGTGGGAATGTTAATGGCTGTCAAACACATATGCCTGCCTTGCACATCCCATTATGTTCATGGCACACATTGTCCTGCTGCCATAAACACACTGGAAGATATGAAATCAGTTTAAATATGTTTCTCTTTCCCTCCATGATCCATTTTTATGCAAATCTTACTATTAGCTGGTTGACACCAGTAAGAGGTGTGAACAAAGCTGTGTGGCCATTCCAGAGTCTATTTATCCTGAGCAAGGCATTTTGGTTTAGCTGCCACTGTCTGCTCAACACTTCTGGGAAGGCAGGGTCTCAGGTGCAGGCAGGTACTACCAGGTTGCTCAATAGCGTTCTGGATTACCATCTTCTCTTACAGACACTTTTCCTGAAGCGTTGGGTATCTAATTGCAACTAGAAGATTGAAGTTCTTCTTTGAAGTCTCTTTGTCTTTTTTTTTGTCTCTTCGCAATTAATCTGGACTATAGTGTATGGTCTTTTTTTTTAACTTTGCCAAACACAGGCTGCTTGCAATTGATACAGAAAGGAGGGAAGAAGAAGAAGATAGAAAGAAGGAAGGATTGCATGTTAAGGTCACTGGAGCACAAACTAAGATTTTGGATATGTGAAGAATACCCAGCATGATGAAGCATTCATCTCTTCATATGACTTTCAGATGTTTATCCAACACAAACACTGATAGTCACAACAAACTAACAATAATTAATCAAGGTAGCCAAGCTATTTTCTCCTTACTTAATTGTAAAGTGCAACATAGCTGTTTACACAGCACTCTGTGAGAAACACAGATGGCAAGTACACATTGAAAAGGCAGCTCTTTCATGGCATTCACCTGGCTTGCTCTTGAACAGACAGCATTCTTTATAAAACAGCAAACAGAGCAACACAGGAATCTACAAATTGTATCAGACTCTTGCAAAAGAACTGATGCTTTATCTTAATGTGCATCTGCAATTATAAAGGTTGTGAGAAAGCTGCAAAATAAACCACAACCCTGGAGGATCTGGTTCTGCACCTCTAACTGAGGAGAGCTGACAAAAGCCTCTTTATGTGAAGCTCAGAAAGCAGTGAAATTTGAAAAACAGTCATATGTTCTTTGTGTATCTGAGCTATTGCCCAGAAAGTCTTAAAGTTTTAAGGTCAGATTTTGTACTGAAAAAAAAAAAAAACAAAGTAGTCGCCTTTGCAGTGAGTGACAGCTCTGTGAAAAAATAATACTGTGAGAAAGCATACTACATATTGCATCATGAGGTGGTTCAATTAATTAGACAATATTAGTTTCTGCTGACATCAAGTATTCTTACTTTACCAAATCAAATCACAGAGTTTCACAATCAGAACAACATGTTTTTCATCAGAGGAAGAAATAGGCAATTATGTTTTAACACCATGGCCTCAGTTCTCAGGTTGTATTAACCTGCATTTCGTGAAACGTTTGTGGAATGGATTTTACCTTGGACCCCCACCAGCCAGGGCTTCCTCTGCATTCAGAGGATTATGTTTTCTTCATGTTACTAGAAAAAAAACAAGCTATGTCAGAGCTGCAAATTGGGTACTCCATCTTCATCAGCATAATTTGTTGGATAAATAATGTGGTCTGGCAGCTAGAAAAAGGCCTGGGAGACATGTCTCCTGGCTTATGTGCCCGTTTTTGCTACCACTGTACTTTACAAACACTCAGCAGTCTCATAACCTTCCTGTGCTTCAGTCTCCTGCTTTACCAATGAGGCTAGTAGTAACTTTGTAAGGACTTTGGAGAGCAGTGGGTAGGTGTTATCTCCAGCCTATAGATTATCATTGTTAACTACCAAAAAAAGCCAATAAAAATGGTTGCAATATATTAAGGAAAGAATTTTTTTTAAATTAAAGGTTTAATAGATGTAGTGTTCTGGATTACATGGCAGAGGAGATTTTGTACCATAACAGTTCAGCTGACATAAAATCATAGAAAAGTAGAGCTGGAAATTACTCCAGTAACATTTCCACATTATAAAGATGTATCATGAGTAACCACAGCATCCCAGACAGTATTCATACAGAGACAGCAATATAGGTTTAGGAAAGACATGGTTGCCACAATGATCCTAAGAAATCTATTTAGACAATAACTGCCTGTTCAGTTAGAAAAGTTTTCCTCCTGTCTAACTTTGCTGACCTTTAGTTAACTTAATTAAATCTCATCCCACTCTTAATGAATTTGGCAAGCAATTTATTCTTGTATTTTGTTCCAGGTATGCATAGTGTGTCCCTTTTCAGTCCTCTCTTTTGGAGTCAGAGTAAATCCAGCTCCTCACAAGCTGCGTTTTCTGTCATTGTTATCTCTGAGCTTCTTTGGACTTCCTCTTAATTGTTTACAACTTTAAGCGCTGAGTCAATAAGTCGAAAATTCACTCCTGTTGAGAAGCCTCACCCAAGCAAATAGAGTAGAGTTACCTCCCATGATTTTCACATGGTGGTAGCCTTGCAGTGCTGGCTCCACTACAACCTTGATGTCCCACAGCAAAACCAATGCCTACCCGTTTTGCATTTTATATTGACCTCTTCTTCATAAATACAGTATATCACATCTGTCTTTTTTAAATGTAATTTGCTCATTTTTAGTCCTTTTCCCAGTCTTGAAAGGCCTTCCTTTTTTATTATCCTGTCCTCCAAAAACCAGGCAATCTCTTTCAACCAATTTTGCAAGTGCTCTCTTTATTTGCTCATCAAAATCACAACTTAGACAGTACTCGAATACAGACCACTGTAGGCATCAATGGAACATCAAATTATTGATGGCACCTTTCTGAATACAACATTTTAGCTGATTGTGACTGAAACATAATGCATACCATATGTCCTTAGTTTGCTCATCGTAAGAAAGAGTGAGCAAATACTGGCATGAGATAGAAATCACAGAATATCAGTTCTTTAAATGAAAACCTATTACCATGTGGAAAACATGGACTGTTTTCATTATATTTACATCATATTTCAACCTTAAAGAAAGGCAGAACTGAACAGAGTTGAAGTAATCCAGTCCTGTTTGCATACTTAATCACAAAGGTCTCATCCTGTAGCAGCCAGTACTTTCACAGTCACCAAATTTTAAGTTAACTTTTTGAATGTGGGTGTGTTCCACTGATATTTACATGTAACATACCCCTGAATCTGGGATGGCCCCAGTTCAGAGCTAGCTGTATCTTTAACCTCTTTCAATCTCTCCTGGGCCATTTAGGTGACCGGGCTTCACCTCTACCTCTTTGTAGCAAAATCTTGTCACTCATCCCTCAGTCTCATGGCAGGAGCTTCTCCCCTACTGATACGTTTGCCACATGCACTCAGCTTGCCACAGCAGCCTTGCAAGACATCCCTTTGGGAGCCATGATCACATTGATCATCAAACATTCTTTTCCTAATAGCATCATTAATTTCTATAGAGGTTACTGCAGCAAAGAGCCCACACTCCCAGAGGGAGGAAAGCTCCTTTAGTTTTGTATCCTGGGAAGGTGGGGGTCTGTTGGGTTTCCCATTCACCCAGGCACTAGGTGCCAGGGCTAGGCAGGGAGCAAAATGCCTTCCATATCTGCGTCCCCTTTAGCAGGACTCAGGCTTATCTGGCCCTGCATGAGTGCAAATAGCAAGATAAACCTGCACCTCTGGAAGCAGCAGGTCGCATTGTCAAAAATGGGACCCCACATTAAAATTCCCAGTCCAGTCCCATTTCCAAAAGATGTGGGTGCCTTATTGCTCCCACTGGGCTTATTTTGCATTGCGGACCCACTGTTATATATCATGGCAGTGATGGAGCTGGAGACAACTGCTGGTGCTGGGGCACATACTCTACCAACTAACCCAGTCCGACTGCGCAAGTGCAGGAATTATACATCTGTACAAACAGAGGAAATTCCTCTGGTGGCAGAGGCATGTGCAGAGAAAGTGACTTTGCCAATACAGTCCTTACCCCCTTGCAGTGCTAATGTGGATTGTGCCTTCATCCAGCTGCCCTAAAATGCAGCTAAACCCATCCACTTGCCTGTCTCCTTTTGACATTAAATGTGTTAAACATCTAAATGGCAGAATATGACTTCTGTTTTGCACTGATGTAACAGCTGGTGGAGGCACTGGAGAAACAGATTCTCCTCCAAAATGTACTGTCTGACAACATTGCTGATGTTACAAGCTTAATGCAATAGGTTCAGACCAGCTTAATAACATCCAAAGTGCAATCGTCACATTTCCATCCTGAGCTGCTAGCTTTAGGTGAGTGGATATTCAGCTCCCCCAGACCCTCCCTGGTAACAAAGGAGAAAGGCACATTAGAAAAAACAACGTAGCAAGCTGGTTTTGGATACCGCATTAAGGCTAAATGCTGCCCTGCCTCTGCTGAAGATCTGAACATTGCAGCTGAGTCAATAATGTCTTTTCAAATCAGCTTATTCTTTTGCAGGCAGTTGCCCAAGAAAGCACTTGGAGCTATCAATCCCAGCCCATGGAACCTGGTTTCCGCAGGTGCTTGCTCTCAGCTGCAAGGTAAACTGCAGCTGGCTCTGTGTGTATAGTGAGCACCCTGCAGCAGATGTGTTAGAGACTCCCCTTGGAAAGACAGCTTCGGGACAGAGGAGTGGCTGCTTTCACGGCTGTCATGTGGAACTGCTGAAATCCTTGTGGGCTGCAACCTGAGCCTCCCCACGCCACAGGGGTCTCCTATGCTCATGCAGTACATTAATACAAACTCTGCCCTCAAAGACCCTGTCTGCTCTGCAGGTGCTTTACCTCAGATGCTGCTGCAGATCAAAGATCCCACAAAGACCAGGGGAACAGCAAAACACTGTTTTCAAGTACTATGCTAGTTGTGCGTGTGCAAAATCTGCCTCTAGTACAAGCACATCCCATATGCAAGCTGTCTGGCTGACCGGGGAAGTGCCAGTTGGTGGATCCAAACGTTTTGCCCTGTGTGAAACTCACCAGAAAATCCTCTTGAACATGTTTTCTCCGCTAAATCACCTTGTACATTTCTCTAGCTTTCAGGAAACTTCCACACAGCAGTTGAGTGTAGTGTTAAATGAATTTCCCTCACTATGTGGCACCTACAAGAGCTGACAGCTCAATATGGCCTCAAAATAGTTTATGATAAGGTTAAGAAGCTTTTGGGTTTGCTACTTGTGCTTCTTGCAAACCTGCCCTCCTTTTCAGATATTTTAGCTATAATAGCTGCTTAATCAAGGTAGAAGAAAATAGATGCGCTTTGTCATCAATAACAGCTGGTGTATCACAGCCATTTTAAGCCTTTTTTTGCCATTGGTGGAGAGCAGATGATCTTTCAGGCTCTTTCCAGCCTCACAGTTCTTTGATCCTGTGAATAAAGAAGTAACTTCCTAAAGGCAGTTGTGCTGCATGCACTTATAGATGTGGTTAATTCATGAGATTGTCTATTAATAATAAAGCAGAACATTGCTACAGAGAGAATATTGTACTTACTACCAGCAACTCTCAAGAGATCTGTTGGGTGCAAGATTCTGCTTTTCTTAATCAATAATATATAGCTCTGTTATTTCTATATTATTATGCCACTAAAGAAAATCTCATTTAACCAGCTCTGTTTGTCATCTTTTTCCTCTATACAACTGTTGTGGTTTGTTTAGAGAGGATTACTTATCTGCCCTTGTCTCCTCCATGAAACGACGACAATCTCTTTTCTCTGGACTGTTAGAACACTCCATTTTCCAAGGGGACAGCATTTATACTGCACCTGATATATGATCCAATATCCAAATGATATTAGGCAACATGTCTCCACAGATAATTCATCATGCTCCTGAATGCTTGTCCATGTCCATACTGAAATGCAGAGTTCCAGTTGTTTCCTCTCTCCCAGAAGAGAATTAGCAATGTTTAAGGAGTCAAACTGGAGTCAGGACCCTTTTTAGCTGCTCATACTTGAAAAGGTGGTAGCATACAAAGATGACATAAGGTAAAAATACAAACTTTCAGAAAGCTAAATTCTCTTCTGCTTCAAACCTGCTGTACACTTCAGTTTCATTCAGATTTGGAGATCAGGGAACGGAAGGCCGCTATGTTGCCATGCAAAAAAAAAGTGGCAGCTCTTACCTTATGACACTTCATCTGACATGAGTAGGATAGACACGCGGCTGCAGTAGGAGCTTGATAATTTGTTTCATTGAAAAAGGAGTATTTCTTTAAACCACTGATATGCTCTGACATGGTGTCAGATTATATCAGGTCATTTTCCATAAACCAATTTTGCATATGTGAGAGATGCTGTCTGTGACAGGCTCACAACTGAACTAGATAAATATTTAAATTATTTAAATATTTAGTTTATGGATTGTCCAAAATACTAATTTCAGTTCTCTCAGCTTTCCCTAGATAATTCAGTGTGTTTCCTTCTCTTCCCCATGACTAATTGTCTGCAGCCTAAATATATAGAGGTCTGTGTGCTTACCCACAAGGACATTTATCAACAAAGAAAGGTCTCCTGTTCAGTTTTCACCAATGTTGTTCAATATGAAAATAGAGTATACTTTAAAATCATGCCCGTGTTGTTATTTGAAAACCTAAACATAAAACCAAAAAGTATTATCTTTCATCTAGAAGCTGACCTCAATCCCCTATCAGGCAGTGGAAAAAAACTTCTGTTAGCAAAAGAGGGGCAGAATCAACACTTTCTGGAGAAATGTGGGTCCTCCTCCAGCTCTGATTTCTGTCTGTATGGCAGGGCTCCTCTCTTCTCCTGACTTTGCTTAAGGTAACAAGGGATGCCCCTGAGTTTCACTTTAACTATCTCTCATAACAGAGACGCGTGAATTGGTTTCAAATTCCCCCCAAAATGGTGGTGGTGGGAAAATATCTAAACAAAATCCTCCATGTCATATAATAGTGTATTTAAAACAACCACACATCATGAAGTTAGAAGTACATGTTGACAAGGCCCAAACCAATCAGACATTTCACAATGGGCTCCAGGAATCATAACTGGATAGGTCAAGAATCAACCGTGGTAAAAGAGTGTACGTGTGTAAAACAGCATGTCACACAAACGTTTCACAGGATTTCTGAGATTGGTTTAGGTCTGCCCTTGTGAAAAGCAATGAGCGCAATCTGTTCACAGCCAGCAACTGGATGCAGTGGTGTAAACTGTGACAGCAGCAATTGCTTTATGAAGCTGCAGGTGGGGATGCCCAATGAGCTCTGTCCTGCGAACACGGCCACACTATCGCAGAGAGCAGATGAGTCAGGCTCAGAGGCCCGCTGCTGCTGCCAAACTGGCCATGAACAATTTGGGAAATCCCTCTTACTGACCTCTCCTGCAGCATGCAGACCTGTTCTCCTGATTCCCTCACACCTTGAGACGAAACAGACACCTGGAAGTCAAGCTGCAAACATGCCAGGCCAGCACTGTGCAGGAAGCACACAACAAGCAGAATTTCAAGCTGCGTCTAATGTGAACACATCTAAACGTGAACTGATAAATCCATTAGACAAAGACACCCAAACCAGACCCCAGGCTGAGGAACTCTAGCACTGCACACACCAGTTTCAGGTGCCTATCTGCAAGAAAACAATTATTTCAAAAACCCGTCTAACCTGCTGAGGCACTTGAAATACCAAAAGCACTTACAGTTCCTGGCAAAAACATCCTCAGGCAACAGTAGCTGTGCTATCTTGCATGCCCAATAGCAACACTCTTTTGGCTGGTGTGACTATCAAGGTACCTATCTTCTTGCCTGTGGCTCTTAAGATTTCAGAAATTAAGTGCCCTATGCCTAAATCCCCTGAAGAGCATGAATTTTTATGCATACCAGAACACACCTAACACAAACTGAGAGGCTACATGTATTCTAATGAAGAAAATGATTTCTCTAGCCCTCAGGGCAGTTAGCATGGCAGCACCTGAGCTTACCTGGCTTCACCCTGCTTGCCTCCAGAGACGAGTGGCCACATTCAAGCTGTTCCCTGGGAAGGAGGCTGGCAAAGGCTAACCCTGAGCTGCTCGTGCCCCTCACCTCCTGCACCCTGGGCTCTCAATGGCCAAAACCCTGCCAGGGCTCTGAAACTGTCTGAGCATTATGGACAGTTGCAAGCTGCTGCTTAGGTCCGTGTCTGGCCTCTGTTAGTTTATTAGTACAGGCTCCCTGTCCTGAATGATTCATACATTAGGGTGTTCCTGGCTTCACCTTAGACTGTGGGTGAGGGCATTTGGCAGGGAACACCTTACAGGGGTATGAAGAAATGCGACTTAATTTCAGATCCTGTTTTCCTGATTTCAGATATAAGCAGAAAAAACCCAAATGGTTAGATTTCAGATCAAAACTGGAGATTCACATCTGGATTTTTGCAGTGCAGAGGGAAGTGCATGGAGGACAGCAAAAGGTAAACTGTCCCTGTAGTTCCCTGCCCAACTTCCCATTGCCTACTGCCAAGGCTACCACTGCTGCTTTGTTGTAATTTCATAGGTTAAATTTTTTGTTGTTGTTGTTGTTTCCATTCATAGACAGATTAGAACTACAGGAGTATGCTAAATGGGTCATGCTTACTCCACGCAGGACACAGCAAGAGTCCTTCTCTTGCTCTATTGCAAGCTACCAGTGCCTGTAGCCTCCAGAAGGCAACTCTGTTTTCCAAGCTCAGGAAAGAGAATTATGAAATAGTAACCTGTCTAGAAAGGATTTTGATTTCCTGATCTGCCCTGGGGGCAGAGGGCCTTGTCTGGAAGTCCTTGCCCTTCACAAGGGAAGGCCCACGAGCACTGTGAACCCTGCAGAAAGAGGCTGCTCCCTGGGCTGCTTGAATGACAAACTGCTTGAGGGTCCAGCCTGAAGGATGGGGAGGGGTTCATAATAACCCTTTCTGCTGTGTTTCATACTGTTCCACATAGTGGTTATGACAGACTTCACAGAGCTCCTTCAACGACAGCCTGGATTAATGAATAACCTCAGTCTGGGCAGATCTGGAAATCCACCCTTGTTACCCCTGCTCTTAGCCATTTCAGCTGAGAAGCAGCAACAGTGGTATTTCGGCTGGGGAGATTTAGGAGAGGGTGCAAGGATAAAAAAAACAAGAGCATGGGAACAAGAAGGAGGGAAAATAACTTCCTCATGATTAAGAATGATTGGTAACGAGAAGTAAGCTTGGAGATGGCTTCCCCTGTGGGAACAGGCATGCAAAAGTGAGGAGAGAAAGATGCTAGTGCCACACAGGCCTGCACATCTGTAAAGAAAAAGCATCTTTATGCAAATATTACTTTACTGGCATGTTCTGCAGCTGGAGCAGGCCACTCTTGCTTTCTGCTTATGAAATATGATGAAGTCTCACTCCTGACTTGCATCAAGAGCAGAGAGGCAACCTAACCCTTCCTAAAGGATGCACATGATCATCTGGCTGAAAGAGAGGGAAAAAGAAAAAAAAAGTGAGCGCCCAGAAGGACAGAATAAGAACGGGACATTGTCAGGCAAACAGTGGACACAAACCTAATACTATGTGTCTGTGCTTTAAGATCCTGTCTAGGAGACAAGGTCAAAAGCAGATGGAAAGGTAAGATGTTTGAGGATGCTTGTGGTGGAAAAAAAAACCCTACCAAAGATGAAAAGCAGGAGAGGCACAAGTGAAGAAAGGAGCTAGAAAGAGCAGAGGGAAAAAACATGAATGGCACACTTAGGAAACTCATAGCACTCCAGAAGGAGCACTCCAGAAGGAGCTTTTGCTCCAGCAGAGCAAAACTGAAAACAAGAGGGAACAGGGCTAAAGACGAAGGGAGAAAATCAGTGATGGGTGAGTGCAGGGGAATGGCTGAGCATGGAGGTCATGGGGACAGAAGCAAGGCCAGCACCCTTATAGGCGGAGCAGAGGCAAATGCACTCATGCCTTCATGCCTGTGCATTAGGCTCAAACTCTGGCAGCCACCTCTCTGCTCCAGCACCGTTTATTCCTTGTTCTGAGATAAAGCGAGTTGAGCGAGGTTGCTGTGGGCTGATCTCCATGCAAGGTCCAGGTGGAAGCTGTCGCTGGCAGCGACTTACTGGGCATGGCACTCAGGGGCTGCTGCTTCAACCCATGCTTAGCAGTTGAGCAGGGAGAGACTGCCGAGTGTGAGTCCAAAGCTGAAAGGAGAGTAAGTTGCCAAACTGACCACCAAAGTTATTAGGGAAAAAACACCTGTCAGCAGCTCTTAAACAAATATATTTCATAAACACACTTGGGCTGCATCACTGGGAGCATGCGTGTGTGTTGCTGCCATTAGTTCATGTATTTGACTTTCAGAGATTCAGGGACATGTGTGCTACATGGGCCTGAAACTGAAAGATGGTGAACACTCTCATCCCATGGATGCCAGCTCCAGTGGGTACCATGTCCTCTACAGCATCAGGTTGCTCCAAGAAACTCCCCCACCAGGGCTGGAGCCACACACATTTTGAGAGGGATGAACGACACTCCTCAAGAGCTGTGTGCCTGTGTGGCCAGTGACTCCAGTGTGGAGTCATGAAGAGTTACAGTTTAGTTATACAGAGCCCTAAATCACAAGAAGGGCCCAAGTGAATTAGGCCTTGGAATGGTCTGCTATTTCTAGAATAGCCTGCCTCCGTTCCATTGCATACTGTGTGCTTTCCTCTCTGAGGACTTACATACCCCCAGATGAATGCATCTTTATACATAGGTAGCAACATAGCTTCTACTCTGGGGTGGGCCTTGGAGCATATAGTCATCAGACATACAATCTGAGCTGCTCTAAAAATTACTCCCCTTTGTCAGCTAGCTCTACACCTCATTGATGTGTCATGTTATATATTGAAGGAATGTAGTTAAGAGGGCTAATAGGATTGATCATTTTTCTTCCATCTTTTTGGACTTTTCACCATTACAATCAGATTACTCCTGTTTGCCAGTCACAGAGTCCTCTGTACCATGAGCTGCCGAGCTTCATTTCCCCTTGCCTTGGGCACAGCCACACACTCTAATTCACTCACATCACATCAGTGCTAGCACGGGTCAGCTAAGGTACTGGTGGCTTCACACAGCGCTGCTCCCCTCTCCGTGGTGCATTTCGAGGAGGTGGTGCTGACCCGGCACGCTGGGAGCCTCACAGAGGTGGGAGATCTGAGAGTGTTGCCTAAGAGCTATAGGTTCTTCTGCTGAACTAAGGTTTTCCTGAGGTCTTTATTGTGCAACCACAGCGATTAAGGATTCCATATTTTCAAAAGGAAATAAATATTTTGAGGGCTACGTAAAGAAGAATTTGGGAATTTAGGAGGTTAGGAAGGAAGGAATACAGAAGCCTGTAATCGGGTGAAAGATGAAATGCTTCAAAAACTGCTTCAAATGTTGCAGAATGAGAGGTTAGTTAACAGCAAATTCGCTGAAAGTTGTGGTAGCAGAAAGAAAAGATTTGCAAATTTTGGCTGGGTTAACCAACCACCTTCATTTAGGAAACAGAAGGCAATCACATAAAAAGTTAAAGTGTTCTGAAGATTTTGAATTCCCATGATTCATTCTGAAAAGTCAAGCACTACTTTTTCATATCATGGAAGCTTTGGTTTGAGTTTGTGAGGTTTTGTTTGGGTTTTTTGTGTGTGTGTTTTTAATTATGATTTTTATTATTTGGTAAAGGCCCTTTAAAATAGACCTAAGTGCTAACGAAAAGATCAAGGAATGAATGTGTATCTTGAAACAAAATGAAATATTTTGGGTGAAAAGAAAGAGAGCACTTTGTGGAAATTATTTTTACAGGAAAAATGAAAAATCCCATTTCAGGTTGACCTGCCTTGCAACTGTTCTTCACTATTTGTCAGCGTGGCCCTCAATGCAGGAACTCTAATTAGTGGTATAGTGAGCTCCAACTCCTTCTCAGGATTGCCCAGTACAAAAGGTGGATCTCTTATGTGAAACAACATTATTACTGGGAAGCATCCTCAGTACTGAGGGTTTAGCATACCTTCTTATCCTTGGCAACTCTGGGGATCATTGTTGTGCCAATAATCTTATTGAAAACACAGAGAAGGCAACTTGGCCAATTATTTGATAACCAAAACTAATTGCTAAGATCTGAGTCCAACAGTGGGGTATGGGAAAGATTTCCATAACACTAGCGCTCTGAAAAATATTTATCTCGTTGTTCATTTTTTAAACAAACTATACTTGAAATATAGCTTAATTTTGTAAGATTTTGAGAACATGTGCAATTCTTAAAATCTTTCAACAGGTTCATCTCTTATGTCTCACATTAAAAACACGAACTGAAAATCCTATTCTTCATTCTTTTACACCCTATATAGAAGGTATATTGGTAAAGTCCCAGTGGAATATAGGAATGCAGTGCATGTAATTCAGACTGTGTAATTTCTGACTGTGCTGCAGAGGTAGTTTAGGCACAGTAAGAGCTCCCTTCCTAAAATAGTCTATAATTCATTGTCTAGGAAGTCCAAGGAGGCGCTCAAGCATTCACTTCAACTTCTTGAGCAACCGGGTCTAGTGGAAGGGGGTTAGAAGAAGATGAACTTTAAGGTCCCTTCTAACCCAAACCATTCTATGATTCCATGATTCTTCATAATAAGTACCATTGTACTGCTCGAAGTTTAATGAGCTTTAATAGTACCACTTGAAGGAAGGGTGTTTCCTCCCTCCACAGAAACTGCCTTGTGAATCTTTACAGAAGTGTCCTGTTCTTCCTTCAGTGAGCTAAGGCTTTGGTTAAGATCAGTTTCAGTGGTGAGGTTCAGGATTCGGGGAGGGGGGGAGGGAAGGCACATTTTTATACTGCTGAATACACTGGAACATTTTGCTGAAATATCTCCTTCTATGATGTAGCTGTAGCTGCACAGGAAAATCTAATTAAAATACGTTTTGTTTATAAACTCCTCTTGAAATAGAGGAGACTTGAGACCAACAAACTCATTTAATAAATGAAAGCAGGAGGGAGTACTTGATCTTAGATAGGCACATATTGTTTTCTGTTTTGATTATAGGGTAGAAAGTGTAATCACAGGGGCAATATAAATAATACAATAATGGGTACAGTGAAACTGCATTTAATTAGTATCTAATTAATCAGAAATATTAGAGAGATCAGAGGCAGTATATTGGGAACAAAAAGAATCCTCGAAGAGAAGTGGGAGTTAAGGCATCTGTGAAGTCTGAAAGATTATAGACAGTTAATTTAAAGGTAATAAACTGGAAATGCATATAAATAGCTGCCAGTTGACATTTCTTGTCATACCTAAGAAGTGGGAGAGGAACCAATTTTAAATGTCAGAACTGGAAATTGTCTTTTTCCTTAGTGTTATTCTTTGAAACTCAAAGCTGGAAGATAGTATGGCAGTCAAGAGCTAGCAGGAATTTTGTCTTTTTGATGTATCTAAGGAAAAACATACGAAAAGAGGAAAATTGCTGAGCTTCATGGTACAAATCATCAGCTAAGAAAACAAGGAGTGACTAGTTTGTGGATGTATTTTTCATTTGCAAGGTTTCTTGCTCTTTCCTTTACAGTACTTACTCCTAGCTTCTCTTGGAGGCAGGATGCTGGACATGAAACAACATCTGACTGACTCCATGTCTATTCCTACTGCATTCCCCCTGGAAAAAGCCAGTGGATACAGAGCACTTTTGAGTAGGGAAAAGAGCCAAGATAACGTAGAAAATTTTGGTCTGCTGTGCATGTGAGATATAAATATTCCCTTGTTGTGGCTTAGGAAGTTTGGGAGGCCTCAGACTGACTGGAGACACCATGTTGTCACATGCCAGCCTGTTGGAAAACAGCTGGGAAGTCACCACAGAACAAATTACTATTCATGAGGCAAAACCCTAAAACAAAGCCTGTCCTTCAAGTCCTGGTGGCCCAGTAGGATGCATCATGGCTAAGGACACTGGGGCATCAGCTGCACAGCTGAAGAACCTCAGTGATGTTTCGCCAAGAGCCCTATGGCTGTGTTTCGTTTGCATGTACAGGGTTGGATTTAAGCAGAGTTCAGTGCACACAGTTACAGTCCTGCCAGTAAACACAGCATTTCTTCAAACCTACAGACAGAAAGGGTGTGTGTGGTGATTTGATAGGCAGGGGGACAAGATGTGCCAAACCAGCAGTAGACATAGCACCCAGCCTCTGAAAGCATTGCCAGCTTTATTTCTGACACAATGCATGGCAGTTTCAAACTGTTTGGTGATTATATTCCTTGGGCTTGTTCAGACCTGTGAAATGAAATGCCTGCTCACAAATATATTAGTATTTCCAAAGAGTCCTGTACAAACAGCAGTTCTCACATAATAACTGTCATCAACCAGGCAGCTGTACAAATTCACCTAGCAAAGTCTGGGCTACAGCACCATTACTTAATCAATTCTAACTCAGCTTTTGTCTCAGCTTCTTCTAGGGTTTTTCCAACCCTTTCCTTCCCACTCTAACTGAGACATGCTCCAAACTCTCCCTTCCACTCCTCCTGCAACTGGACAACAGGGATTGGGCATGTTCAAACAGTTGCCTCTGCTGAGCTAAGAAACCCTATGACTTCTAGTTGTTGATTTGGAGCCATTTGGGCTTTCCTTTTGCCTGGAGCACCTCGGTCTTCCTAGCCATGGGCTAGCACGCCTGTGAAGCAACAGATGTATCAGACATGTTTCTAATGGCAGCTCATGTGCAAGGCCTAATGAAGAAGGCAATAACCATAGGAAGATTAGTAGCAGGAATCCGGCTTACAGAAATGGGAGAGTGAGTCTCTGCTTCAGAATCATCAATTCTGCATGTTGAATGTCTGAATCAGAGAGGTCCCTTCAGCAAGTGACTGCAAGTGCAGGTTCAGTCTTATCACTGAAAGAGCACAAGGGATCCTGGGCAGATGCTTGCCTGGCCGTATGCCTCCTATGTATGTTGGGGAGGAAATCATCGTATGCCCACGGGAGGATTGTAAAGGCATAATGAAAAGGGTCACACAGGGCCCTAAGCGTGTTGTCTAGATTACCTTGGAATCATCAGGTCAAAGATACTCCTAAATTAAGGAGAAGAATTGCCAGACTAGTAATGGGAGGTAGAAAGAGGAGTTAGCATGCATATTGCTGCAGAGGAGGATTTAGTGGTTCTCATCAAGAAACAAGCACACTAGTAATGGCTTTCTTCTTAGATGTTCTAGTGGGGAAGACTAGATTCTGAAGAGACTGATGCTCTTGCAGTGCAGTGGGTAGATGTAAGGGAAAAAAAAACTGGCTGTCTGACATGCTCAGCTACTGGAGCACACTGAAGCGTGACATTGCCAAGTGCTTGCATTAAGGTCTCATACAGTGTACACTTATTTTTCTTATGCACTGTGGAAAAAACAAAGAACATGCTGGAATCCCTTGTCCACCTGCACTCTTGGTCTTGCCTTAGCCCTGGTGAGCCCAGAAAGACCCACGTTCAGTGATGTTCCTCACTGAGGTAACTCTCCAAACAGTGTGGGGTCCAGCAGTCTGTAGGCTAATTGCAGGCTCTGCCATGTCTTCTCCTTTTTCACCTGTACAAATCAGTGTCTGCAAAGAGCTTGAATGGCTGAACAACTGTCGTCTTAGAAGAAAGTTGCAAAGCTATTTCATTCTCAGTCCTGAGGCTACAGAAGAAGTTCACGTAGATACACAATTAAGCTGGTATGATCAGAGTTGCTCGTAATATTCATAATGCCAACAGAACAATTCTTCTCATATGCATATCAAAATGCTGAGAGATGGAGTGTACTGGCTAAAACGCAATGCTTTATGTAACTATGTTTCTACAAGACTCTTACCCAAGGATCGTATTATTCTTTTTGTGCCTCCAAAGTTCAGACTTGTAGGATAATTATTGGTTTATTGCTCCAGCTGGGACACCTTCTGACCTGCAGCAACTGATGTTTTATTTCATCCAAATTCCAAACATAAAGCAATATGGTATTTTGCTATTGCTGGTTATGAACCTTTTTTTTAAGAAACAAAATGAAACACCACATAATAGTTATTGCCTTGATTTTCATTGTTTCTCATTGTAATTGGTGGCTGATGCTATCTCTGCTTGTCTGAATGTAATTTGTGACCTAGCTACGCTCATTTTAAGCTTGCTTGACTTTCTTCATGGCACAGTCACTTACCATTACTGTCTCATGCAACTGCTTCTTTCCTAAATGGATTCACTTGCAAGATTTTACAGAGATTTTTTTCCTACATAATTTAGGACTCTTGAAAAATAAAAAAGATACAGGCTAAAAAAAGAACATGGAAACCTCAGAGAGCATTCCAATGCATGGAAAGCACTGGGGGAAGCTCCAAAAGGCTACAGGAGTGCTATGATAAATGCAAAAGCTTAGTAAGGGCCTGAGCTGTCTAGGTGTGTATGTGTGTAATCTGGGTCAGCTGGAAGACCATGGCAGCAGCCTATGGAAGCAAGGCAGTTCAGAAAGCCCTAGAAAACGGAGAAATCATCCTGAATGAGCACTTAGGGAGAGCAGTGCTTCCAAGGGAGGTTGGAGGACAGTCAGGAGACAAGAGTCACATCTTCAATGACCTGAATGGAAGCAATACCTTGGGTCTTTCCCTGCATAGAGTCCTCTCTGGTCCTTAGTTGTTCTCAGCACTCCTCAATGAGATACTCTCAGCCACCTTCAGTGCTCCAGCATCACTTTGTGTGCATGGCTATTCAAACACTCCAAGAGATGCATTTGTACCACATATGGACAGAAGCAGTCTGCCTGGTGATGACAGATGACAGTTTGTCACCTCTTCCCATGACCTCCAACCCTCACAAGTGGCCTCTAGACAGGGTATTCCCCTCTGCACAGCCAAGAGGGAATCACATACTGGAAAAGGATGGGGAGATCTCACTCACCATCTCAGATTGGAAGTTGCAGATTTTGCTGTAACCCCATGGCCATTGGCCTTGGCTACAGAACTCATGGGTTCTCTTGCCTTGTGCCTGATTATCTGCCACACTTTCCAGTGCCTTTTTCCAGTGTTTGCCTTCCTGACTTGTAAACCTGGTTTACTTTTGTGCCCAGGAGCATAATCATAGAATCATAGAACAGTTAGGGTTGGAAAGGACCTTAAGATCATCTAGTTCCAACACCCCTGGCATGGGCAGTGATACCTAATCATATAGTTGGCTTTTCTGAAACATTACTTGCCCACTGCCAACCCCACATAGCCCCTTACCGTGCATCATCAGCCCAGACCTCTTCCACTTCTTAGTCATCACGTCGATTGCAAATTATGTTTGCAGTGCTGTTTTTTTCCAAGCCACTTGATCAAATTATAAAAGGGTACAGGCTGCAGTGGAAGTAAATTTAAATGGTAAATTTAATTGGTAAATTTAGCTGGCTCACATGGAATGACATTTGTGACATATTGAGTATTTCATCTATTTAATGCATTGATGTGCTATTGATGCTTAAACAAAAGTATCATACACAACCAAATTAAATGCCTTTTTACGTCAGTAATTTCACCAAGAACACTCAGCAAACAGTCTCAGAAAACCCAACAGCCTACCTTGGGAAGATTCATTTGTCAGAAATCTGCGTACTTTGACTTAAATTATATTGTCAACTCTCTAACCATTTGTTAATTAAAAACTATGTCAACATAGTTTTCCAAAGATCAAGATCAGGAGGTGTCCTAGACTCATTTAGTTGTTTTCTCCTTTTAAATATTAGCTCCAAAATAGCTGCCTCACAGTTCTCTGGAACTTCTCTAGGGCTCCAGAAGGTACTAAAAATAAGAAGTGATGATCCATAAGATTTTTTTAATGTTTAGATGCGAGTTATCTGGATTTTCTGATTTACCAATGACTTTCTAATAGCTCCAGTTTTGTATTATCCCTAATTATCTTTGCAATGAAGAGTTTTGTTCTGATGAATACTTTCTTTTTAAATATGTACTGACCAGCTGTGATATTCCATCATTGTTATTGACAGTTCCTCTGTTTCAATCCACAATTTTATGACTTACTTTTGTTCCTGAATATCTGCTGCTACCTGTATTAGATTGTCTCTTGTGTTCTTTTCCTTCCTCTATTAGTCTTTCATGGTATCTGGCTTCCTCTTTTTATTCATTGTTATCAAATTTCCCCATTTCTCCTTTTCATTTTATATTTTCTTTGTTCTTTCTTTTTTTCTTGGTCTTGCACTTTTGTAAAGATGTTTTTAATCAGTGTATATTTCTGTTCTGATTATAGTTTAGCATTTTTAAAGCTACATATATTTGTAAAGAAATCTCTGTTGTTAGTCATGGTTTCCCATTTATGTTTTCCCTCTGAGGCAACTTACAATTATTTTCAAGTTTGAGAAATAGTGCCTTGAAAAGGACCTTTATCTATATATTTATTTATATATATTCAAATACATACATGTTTTTTACACATAAAATAGCAAAATCATATGTCCTAATCATTTTTTTTCTAAACAAACATTAGCTTGTAATTTTGCAAACAATTTTTTCTTTATCTCATAATATGAGGTGCAGAATTCCCTGGGTTCGATATAACATGTTTTGAGGCATTCTTAAAATTCCAAGGACACTGAAACACTGACAGCATGAGACCACCAAAAAGTCAACAAGAGTTCACCGATCTCTGAAACATAGGCTGGCATTTTCCTTGTTTGGTGGAACTTGATCAGTTCTGGAAAATATCCTGCCTGGAAAACCTATTAGGTGTATGTTTGAATTTTAGCACATGCTGAATGACTTTTCAGAATCAGACTGAACTTAAATCATTGTAAAATGATTCCCTGGTACCTCTAGAAAAAAAGGATAGAAGTCACAAAAATACAGAAAGAGCAATTGCTGTTGGCAAATATTATCTAAATGTCTAAAATGAAGCATATCCTTAACGTCAATGCTACACTGCAGCAGGTGTGTTCAGACTGTAGCTTGTTATATACTGCAGTATAACATCCATAGGTGATTAAGAGGTGAGATACAACCATATTTCACAGGGTTCACATCTGTGTGTTTGCAGATGAAATGTTGTGGTCTGCTCTCCATAGCCTTGATCTACCAAGGTGTTTGTAGATCTTCAGAAATGAGAGCAAGTAAATGATCCTACTCAATCACAGAGCTATTGCTATGTTTAAAGGCCTTACTGATTGAGGGCTATAAATAGCAGAGTAACAGAATTTCCAACAGTAACAGAACATCCAAATTTCTGTCATTAAAACCTGCCATCACTCTTTCTGAAACAGCGCCTGTCAGAGCTCATCAGTGTCCTGGCTAGCACATCTACCACTGCTTATCAGTCTTGTATAGAAACAATTACTTGCTGAAAATGTGCCTTTGCTGAAATCAAAAATAGCAGCAGATCTGATGCAGTGTCAGCCACAGCAATCAATGCTCCTTGGCTCTGGGAATGAGTTTCTAGAGAAGGGGAACGGCAGAGAGAGTTCATGTACAAGCCCTGCCAGAATTGCAGACAGGCTGATGTTCAGAGCTTCGCTTCACCTGGAGAGGGAAAAGCCCCCTGCTGTGAGTGATTTACTGCCCAGGGCAAAACCCATTTTACTAGCCTAATGAATATTTAATTACTTACACAGTGTGAATCAATGGCAGCAGGAGAAAGTGCATCCTAAATAAATGCCCAATATCAATCAGATGGAGCAATGTTCCAGGTGCTCTAAAAGGGTGTCTTGATGAGCAAGTAAGTTACTATACCGGTGTTGGTAGGGATCAGAGATAGGTTTTGCCTCCAATTTCTGGCTGAGGAAGCTAAAATATTAAAAGGAGTGTTAAGATGAACACATACAGCTCCTTTATTGCAGTATTACATGGCAGGACCAGAAAAAAAAAAAACCAACCCAAAACAGGCTCATATCTCTAAGTGTAAATTACCTGAAGGATGTGGAAGTAAAGAGCAGCATGAAGCAGAGCTGCTTGCAAAGCAGAAGTGGATGCAACCCAGACCAAATGAATGTGAATTTGCAACCACACCATGAGAAGTGAGAGCAAGTGCTCTCCCTGTGCTTTGAGGGAAGGGCCTAAGGGGGTGAAATCCCAGAGCTTCTTCTCCAGAGGAAATGGATCCTTGCTCAAAGCAAGAGGGTGAAAAAAAGAGGAGTTTTTCCTTTTCTCTTCTGTTCCTTGTCTTGTTTTAGGTCATCAAAACCTGTGAGAGTGGTGGGACTCTTCTGTTCCTGCTGGACCTACTTTGCCTCAGAAAGCAAATTGAAAGCATGGATTACCTAATCCATGAAGTGTGAAGTTTAATGAAATGAGAGGCCAGGGCCAGCCTCCCAGACAGCCACCGCAGCTAGATCTGTTATAATAATCCCTACAAGCCCTGCCGTTTTGGAGAATGCTCTAAATTTTTGAATCACTCAAAACTTCAGTCTGATTTGAGGAATGCTCAGTGAGGACAATTAATTAGCTCCAAAACCATGTGAGGTGCAAACATACAGTGAGTCAAACTGCGTACGCAGAAAACAGTAACCCCCTGAAAGTCATTTAAAAGCAAGCCTGAGTAGAAACATTTTGGGGTTTCTGTCTTTACAAAATGCAGGCAGTAAAGGTCAGTTAATGCAAGAATCAACCAGTATGTGCTGTTGAATGAGGAAGGACAGAAGTGAAAAACAGGTTTGCACTGACCTGTTGAAAATCCCTAGAGGTACTGCTGGACACCCTGGTGTAGCAGCGCTTTGCTCATGGGCCAGCTGACCCCTTTGAGCATGGGTGCTCTCCCAAGCCATGCACCAGGGAGCATCCATGGGCAATGCACTACCAGCTTAGGAATGTTGCACTCCCGCTGCTCTGTTTTCTCAGTTGTCAGCTCTGTTTATAAATTGTCCGCTTATAGCAAATCCAGCACCTGCTATGGACACCTCAAGCTGCCAAGTGCTTGAATGTATCTCAAAAAGAGCTCTTCAATGCTTTAGCCCATAAGGCTCAACTCTCTGGTTAAAGCAGCTTCTCAGCATTTCTAAGGGCAAGTTTAGGCTTTTGTGAACAAACCCCTACAATTTTTTTGAGGTAGACCTAACATTTACAGTATTCTCTTTCAGAACAAAATGGCAGATCCACTGGGTCTTGAACACACTACCCTCTGTAAGTGTAGAACATTTGTCTTTTACACACCATTTAAAGATGAATTGAGACCTGTAATTCAAACAAATAAATATATAAAAAAGAATCCCACTGGATCTTTTGCTATTTAGTTCAGCTGATTCACACTTTTGATATTACCAGAATATGATTATTATTTATGAATAACTCCCAGGTGGAAAATATCAGATGCCTGGACCTGTTCAGACTCAAACAGCAATGAGCAAACAGTTGGTTACACACAACAGAAGACACAAAAGGATTGTATCAGCCCCACTGCTTGACTGGCTCAAGCACAGTCCAAAACACAAGTAGCATGACCCAGCTCCTGCTGCAAAAACAAAGCAACCCTGAGGAAAACTCTAGCTGCCAATCTGTGAAGATGGAGATCCTAGAATTGTTCATATCTGGCTGACAGGGGAGCTGGGGCTGGTGCATCTTCAGCTGAAGGAGGACTTCTAGGAGGCTGCACAATGATGCAAGGGCTCCTGGGTTTTGGAATTCACTCCTCCACCCCTATGGCCAGAAATAACTCTGAATTCTTGACCTCCAGGCATAGTATAATTAGCCTATTTATTAGTCTGGGCTTTTGGGAAGGCTTCAAATGTACAAGGGGTGACAGGGCTCAGAGATTAATGATTTTTTGGGGGTAGTTGCTTTTCACTGGGGTTTGTGATTTGTTTCTGCATTTCTTGCACTTTATGTGGCATAAATGGAATAACTTGAGGCTGCCAGAGTATAACATAGGCTTTCCTCATGTAGCCTAGTCAGAACTCATGCAGAGGTGAACGAAACGTGACTTCAAATGCTTTGAATGTTATAAATTTCTGATTCTCTCTGGACTATTCATCTCATTTTCTCCACTGCAAAGTTGGATCATAATGCTACTGAGTAAAAATCCTTGAACAGTAGTAGCCTTTTACCCAGGCCAGGCTGGCAGCACAAATCATCAGTGACCCTGGCCTACAAGCCTTGTCTTGCTGCCTTGCAGCTGGACAATGCTTACTCAGGAATGGTCTTCATACCATGAACAAGGTGGACCTGGTGGTCTGTCTTCAGGGAAGCCAGCATCCAGTGATGTTGAAGTGTAGAAACACTACATTAATCTGTGAAGCTCACTGCCCCAGAATAAAAGGAGGTCAAGTGCTTAAAAGGACTCCAACTGGATTAACTTTTATACTGTTCCTGCAAACTTCTAATTGTACTAGACATTCACAGACAATAGCAGAGGATCGTTCGCACTACAAGGTATTATCCAAGCTTTCCTGGAGTTAAGGAAGGCAAAAAACCATTGTCCAAACAACTTCTCAGGAGCAACTGACAAG